>NC_045542.1:74783959-74963959 GCF_009769535.1 Thamnophis elegans
GTAATAATTGTTTGTTCTGATCTTAAATATATTATGTGAAAGTAATTTATATCTGTCAAGCAATACACATTGCCATATTAGTGTGTGAGAGGGGGATTTCACAACTTTTTGTCTACTCTGTTTTAGCACGTTGGGTCCTTGTTCTACCTACAACTTGTGATATTGTTCTAAAAAAAATGCTGCATGTTGGAAAATATTTTCAAATCACCGAGCAGGAACTTGAGACTCTTATCTTCTGGTTGATTTTGAAACATGTTTCGAACGTTATTAAGGAATAGAGCATTACAAAAGGAATGCAATAATAATAGTTTGTGTGATAATAACTCTTACAAAAAAAATGTGCAATATGCCTCTGTTTTTTTCTGTTGATTTTACTTTAAGTGGAACTGGATGGGTATACAGCTTAATGTGTAATTATGTCTAAATTAATTGGTTTTTGTTTAATTCCTTCCACTACTTCTCAAAACAGTATGGTGTTCCAAATCAAACTTTGTCCTTGTTTTAGATAAAATTGAAGATGAATTGGAAATTGCAACAGTATGTTATCGACCAGAAGGATTAGAACAACTTGAGGCACAAACCAATTTCACAAAGAAGGAACTTCAAGTGCTTTACAGAGGATTCAAAAATGTAAGATGGTAAAATATAGTTATTATAAACTGACCAGTAAATCAGAACATAAGTGGGAATTAAATCCTTCTTTAGGTCTAAAATCCGACAGATAAAGTGCTATTGTGCCTATTTTTATTGTCATAAAGATAGATTTAAATGGAGGCCAGGCTGAAAACATGCAGCTCACCTGTTAAATGTAGCCTGTGTTGTAATTTTCTCATGTACATAATGAATGATTTAATAGCTCTGTTAGCTGGCAATTTCAGCCAAGTTCTTTATTGTTTCTTCATTGTGTCAAATTAGATTTGGGACAGTCCATTGTTACTTTGGGATATCTTGTAAACATTTTGTATTTCACAATTGTGATCATATCCCATTCAGATCATATCTTTTTTATTTAAAAAAAAATCCAAGCATTTGAAATTAATTCCTGAACAGATAAACATATCTGTACCAATTGTTTGGTACAGTCATTAAGTCATTAAGTTGTTAAGAATGAATGACTTAACAAAATTCCAATTTTCACTGAAGTTCTCTTTTCCTTCCATAGTATTATGAAGCTGCTTTTTTATTGGGGGTGGAAGGCAGATGGGATAATATGTTAAATTTCCCCTTCTTTCCTCCCTCCCTCTCTCCTTCCATTCTTTCGTCAAATCCAACTTTCCATTATTAATTAATGGAGTCTTTCCATTGCTTTCCATAGTGATAGCTCACTGTTCAAGCTGCATATTAAAAAGACTCACACTAATTAATAATTTCATTCTGCCACATTTTTTTGAAATTTATACAAAAGGTACAATTGTATTGTTTTCACTATGTATATTATTAAATGTAGTGGATTCAGATGGCGAGAGCCCAATTTAGGAAGAAAAAAATGGATATATATGTTGCAATTTATCTTAGTCAAAAAGCCTACAGTTTGTGGAGCTGTAGGTATACACAATGTGCTGGACTGTTGAGATTGTGAAGAAACACATGACTATCAGATCATATTTCTACTTCAGCAATGAACCATAAGTATCATTCACTGAAATATATTAATTTCATAAAAAGTAAAATGTTTCATAACAGTAATGCTTATTGATAAGGTGTGTAGTAATAATGTCTTTGCTTCATTACTCATCCTGATTTCAATATTTCTAAGGGGGATGTATTTTGCTATGTCTCATCTCAATCATTTCCCAAAGCTTTTCAGGGTTAGAATAGATCCAAATCTTTTTTTTTTAATTGAAAAGTTTTGAAAAAAAAAGCTTTTACAAATATTTACCTTCCCATCCCCACTCTCCCCTCCCGAACCCAACCTCCCCAACCTCCCCCCCCCAACTTTCCAGAACAAATACAGGGTATAAATTTTTAACAAAGATGTTCTAAAATAAACTTAAAAAGAAAGTTAGTATCATCTTTCATTTGAGCTTTAACTCCTCTTTTGTTAGGCTAACTCTAAACAGATTATATCATTCCTTGCTTCTTGAGTCATAAACTATCTGGAATTTCTTAGCCTCGTATTTATTTTGAATATAGTCAATCCATCTTCTCCACTCCAGTTTATATTTCTCATTTGAGTGGTCCTTGAGATATGCTGATATTTTAGCCATCTCTGCTAAGTTTGTGACTCTTAATGTCCATTCTTGAATAGTAGGCAAATCTTCCTTCTTCCAGTATTGCATCACCAACAATCTTGCTGCCATTATTAAATGCAAAATCAAATTAGTCTCTATAACAGTACAATCAGTAGTTATGCCTAACAGGAATAACTGAGGGGTAAACTTTATCCTTTTTTTAAAGAACATTTTGCATAATCCACCATATTTTTATCCAAAATGCTTTAACCTTTTTTACAAGTCCACCATATATGGTAATATGTAGCATCAACACAATCACATCTCCAGCATTTCAGTTGTAAATTCGGATACATACAGGCCAGTTTTTTAGAATCTAAATGCCATCTATAAAACATCTTATAAAAGTTATCTCTCAAATTTTGGGCTTGTGTGAATTTTACTTTTCTTACCCATATCTTTTCCCATGTATCCAACATTATTGGTTCTTCAAAATTTTGTGCCTACTTTACCATGCAGTCTTTGACTAATTCTGTTTCCGAATCCATTTCTATTAATACATTGTATAACCTTTTTATATGCATTTGACTTTGATCCCTAATTTGTTTTAGTAAATTTTGCGTAAAACCAATTTTTTGATCTTTTTTCCATCTGGCCTGTAGTTCCCCATACTGAAACCATGTTTGAATTACCTTTTCCTCTTTTAGTACATTCAAGGGTTTTAGTTGTGATACACCTCTTTCTAAAGTGAGAAGCTGTTACATCCTGTTTTTGGTACTATATTTATTTTCTCTATTGCATGTCTGGGAATTGCCCACATAGGTATCTTATCATTTAGTTTATGTTGATATTTTTTCCAAACCCGCAATAGAGCATTCCTTAAAATATGACTTTTGAAATTCTTGTCCACCTTCTTGTCATATAACAGATAGGCATGCCAACCATATACCAAATCATGCCCTTTGGCATTAAGTATTCTATCATCTGTTGAGGTAATCCAATCACTTAGTGATAAAACTACTGCTTCATAATATAGTTTTAGATTTGGCAATTTCAAACCTCCTCTCTCTCACGTACATCTTGCATAATTTTAAGTTTTATTCTTGGCTTTTTCCCTGTCCAAACAAATTTGTTAATACCCTTCTGCCATTCTAGAAAATCTGCATCTTTTTAAAGTATTGGTATCATTTGAAAAAGAAATGGAAATTTAGGCAAGACATTCATTTTCACTGCTGCTAATCTTCCCAACAAAGATAATTGTAATTTTTCCCAATTCTTCATCTCTGCCTGTATACTATGTCATAGTGGCTCATAATTATACTTATATAGTTTCCTGTTTGAGGTTGAGATGTAAACTCCTATATATTTAACCTTTTTAACTATTTCACATCCTGTCATTTTTTCTAAGTCTTCCCTTTGATTAATGTTCATATTTTTAACTAGCATCTTTGTTTTTCCTAGGTTTATTTTAAATCCAGATACTTGGCCATATTGATTAATCATATTCATTAAAACCTTGATAGATTTCTCTGGTTGGGTTAATGTTATAACCAAATCATCCGCAATCTCGGCATCTAAGAATATAAGCGCTGCGGGCATTTGATTATTCTTTCCCAAGTATTCAAGTATATTAACAATTTGTCTAACATTATTTCTCATTTGTCTCCCTTGCATAAAACCAGTTTGATCATTATGAATCAATTGCTGAATAATCAACATTAACCTATTCGCTAGTATTTTTGTAAAAATTTTATAATCTATATTAAGTAATGATATAGGTCTATAATTTTTTGGTTGACTAAGATCTTGATCTTCTTTAGGCATCAGGGATATGAAAGCTGTCTTCCAAGATGGGGGTACTTTCCCTTCCATTTGGATTTTATTAAATAATTCCTTAAGGGGTTCTACAATTTCTAATTGTAAATTTTTGTAATAAGCCACTGTCAAACCATCTGTACCTGGTGCTTTCCCTGCCTTTAGCTGTTTAATTACCTGGAGAATTTCCCCCGAGGTTATTGGTTGATTCAATCTTTCCCTCTGCTCGCCTTAACTATAGGTATTTTTTCTTTGTCCAGATATCTATCTATATCTAAACCTTGTATTTTGTCGCTCGTGTACAATCCTGTAAAAAATTCATGAAAGGCCTTTTGAATCTCATCCTGTTGATACACTTCCTTCCCTTTGTAATGTATTTTCAATATGTTGTGAGATTTCTGTTTCTTCCTAGTCAAATATGCTAACCATCTACCAGGTTTATTTGCATTACAGAAAGTATTATGTTTTTCATATAACAAATTAGTAGCCACCTGGTCTGACATCAGCATATTAAATTGCACTCGTAATAAAGTAATTGCTTCTTTAATCTTCTTATCTCCTGGATTTAATATTAGCTCCTGTTCTCTCTTCCTAATCTCTTCCTCAAGTTCATTTATTTTTCTTCTCTGTTTACATCTATGTAACCTATTTAAATTTATTAGGACTCCTCGCATGTACGCTTTACTTGCATCCCAAACCATTTCCATAGATGTGCCCTTATTCATATTAAAGACAAAATATTCTCTCAACAATATTTTACATTCATTAAAAATTTTCTCATATCTAAATAAATTTTCATTTAATCTCCAAGTCCTTCTAGCTTCCTTCCCAAATTCCAACTCCATCCAAACCGGGTTATGATCTGTTAAAGCTCTGGAACATATCTTCATCTTCTTTACTCTAGAAAGCTATTTGTTATTAATATAAAGTCAATCCTGGAAAAGGATTGATGTCTATCAGAAAAAATGTAAAGTCCTGTTCTTTTGCATTCCTTTCTCGCCAGATGTCTCTTAGCTCCATATCATCCATCATATCGAAAAAAGACTTAGGTAATTTCACTCGCGTTTGGCTATTTTGCAGGAGACCCTTATTGTCTTTCTTGGTATCCAGAACACCGTTCCAGTCACCCATTAATATGCAAGATCTATAATCCCACTGTATTAACTTAGTATGGAACATTTTGTAAAATTTATCTTGTTGTTGATTGGGAGCATATATTCCCATTAAAAGCATCTTTTCCCCTTCTAATACCAGTTCTATTACAATATATCTTCCTTGGGACTCTGCTTCAATTAGTTCGGCTTTCAGTCCTTTCTTAAGTAAATAACACTACCATTTTTCTTCTCTGGGGCAGAGGCTACAAAGTGTCGTCCTAGTCTTGAATTGATCAAATATTTCTGGTCAGTTAATCTGATATGTGTCTCTTGCAGGCAAATTATGTCATTCTTAAATTGTTTCAAATAATGATTTATTTTCTTCCTTTTCTGTGGAGAATTTAAGCCATTAACGTTTCAAGTTAAGAACTTAGTTGTCATCTTTAGCTCCCTGAAGCTTTTTAAAAGCCATCTGAAAATCCTGTAGTTTGGTTTTCGGCCTGGCTCCTCCCACTGCTTCTGAGCTGAAACCTGTGAGTTCTTGATCCATTGTGTGTGTTTGTTGCAAAGCTTGTTGCTTTTTTAACTCTTGTTCCATAGGCCTAGTGACCCCGCGGGTTTGTCTTTGCTCCTTCGCTCCTTCTAGTTCTGAGAGAGGAAGTTGATCCAGCCTTAATGATCCTTGGGTATCTTGCTGTCTGTCCTGTCCTTCTTGTTCTCTTTCTCTGGGTCCTGAAGGGGGAGGGGAATGTCCAGCCTTCAGTATATTATTATAAAAATCTTGAGCCTTCCATACCAAGTTAAGATGATATCTTTGCCCCTGGTAATTAACTGCTAGTCCAGCTGGAGCTTCCCATCTGAACTGTAACTGACGGTTTTGAGCTCATCCACTAAAAAGGCATAATCTTTCCTTGATCTCAGCATTTTGGGTGGTATTTCCTTCAAAACAGTCACCTCCTGACCCCCAATTTGCAACTTGGTTTTATAAGAATCTTGCTGTATCAAATTCCTCGTATCTCTCGTGGCAAAATACACCACAATGTCCCTTGGGGGTTGTTTTTGTCTGGCAAGCCAGGAATTAACATGATATATCTTGTCAATCTGCCAGTCAAAATCCCCTCCTGGCTGTCCCATCAATTGATCAAAAGCTTCTGAGAAGATCTGCTTCAAATTTTCTTGGTTTTTCTCTTTAAGGCCCCTTATCATTAAAGCAAATTCCATCTCTCTGTACTGCAACATTATAATTTCATTTTCTGCATCATCAACCTTGTGTTGGACCACATCCATTTTCGTTACCAGATTAATATTGGAATCACTAAGATCTTCCAATTTATCCTCGATTCCTGATACATAGCCAGATAAGCATTTAAAAGCCTCCAAAATATCATCTCTAATGTCTTGATTAAGAATCTGGACTGAATTCATAACTTCTTCTGACAAATCCTTAAAAGCAACAGAAATCTTTTCCTGTATTTTAATTTCCATCGCAGCTGCATGATTTTTTAAAGCCTTGGTTAAGGCATCACTTAATTCTTTTTGCAGTATTTCTCAAGTCAAAGGTTCCCCAGCATGAGTAGGAGGGGGTTGGGAGGGGAGTAATGACTGTAATTTAGATGCCGGAGCAGGTAAAGAGCCAGTGCTTTTCGAGGCGTTAATTTTTTGGTTAGATGCCATTTCTCATTAATCTTCTCCACTCAATTACTAAATCCAGGCAAGCCGCTTGTTCCAGTAATTACTATGTAGTTTGATAACAAGTCACTACTGATTTAATGATCTTTAGATGGTCTAAGCTCTGTGAAAGTCTATAACATCGCAGCAGACCACGCCTACAAAGCTGTTCAGCACCATCTTCTCTTTGTCTTTCTGCCAGGTAGTAAAACAGAAGGATTTTTTTTAATGAAAAATGAAGTTAAAGTCTGTAATACATACAATTAGAAGTTCTCCGGTATCTGTCTGCCCGTGTTGGAATCAGTTATAAATCAATCATTGAGCTGAGGGTAGACATATGCCTTCGTTCTGCAAAAAAGCAGAAAAAGTCCTTGGCACGGAGAATTCACTGAGTTATAGGATGGCTCACACCTTCCAGCCCCAGATTTATGTTCTGGGGAGGGGGGGTTGAATGGAGCACTACCCAAACATAGCTTCTCACTTCTCCTCCTATGCCCGAAGGAGAGGTAATCAAACTGTCAAACAGTTGATGGATGCTGTTTAGACAGCTTAACACAGCCAAGGTCTCTAACTGTTAAAAACAAAACAACTCCCACAGACACCGCCCAAACCAGAAGTCCATAGATCCAAATCTTGATGTATGGCAAGCCAATAACTTCAACATCTTCAAACAAAAATTGACTAGGAAATTGCTTTTATTTGCTGGAGTAGAATTTGACAACTTGAATAAATATCTGCATGTATTATTGAACCTACTATTGTCTTTAAGAAATCAGCAATGTTCATGAAACAAAAAAATAGAGTGCCCTTGGTCAGTTAGATTAAGGCCAACTGATGCCCTAAGCACAACACAAAGTGCTGTCTCCAATCCTTCCATTGCTTACATGACAACACATTAAGACTCATTAAGTGCTGAAAAGTAAAATTGAGTGTGTCAGTGAAAGAGTTAAGGACATGATAGCTAAGGGGAAAAATTATGTGATGCTCCCTCACCTTCTCTTGGTTCTTCATGATGTTTAAATAAAGGTAAAGATTTTCCCGCACGTGTGTGCTAGTTGTTTCTGGTTCTAGGGATGGTGCTCATCTCCGTTTCTAAGCCAAAGAGCCAGTGTTGTCTGAAGACATCTCCGTGGTCATGTGGCTATCATGACTCAACCTTGAAGGTGCACGGAGTGCTGTTACCTTTCCACCAAAGTGGTCCTTATTTTTCTACTTGCATTTTTATGTGCTTTTGAACTGCTAAATTGGCAGAAGCTGGGACAAATAATGGGAACTCACCCCGTTACATAGTGCTAAGGATTCGAACCACTGAATTGCCGACTTTCTGATCGACAAACTCAACATCTTAGCCACTGAGCCATCACATCCCCATAATGTCATGATGTTTACCTGCCATTACTTCATTGCCGACTCCCAGCAACCTCATAAATAGATTTTTTCCATGGTGATCTGTCCCTAACCTGGTCTTACAGCTCTTCCAATGGTGTACTCATTACCACTTTAACAGAATTCACCCATCTTACTTTTGGACATCCTCTTCTCTTTCCTTCTACGTTTTCCAGCAATTACAGCCTTCCTCAGAGGGCTAGGTCTTTACATAATGTATGAGAAATAATCCTCGAGTAAGAATGCCCTAAGTATAAATTTATTGTTGTGAGGAAAATCCTAAAAGCAACCAAGGTATTTGAGAAATAGAAACAACAAAATATACTTTAGTGGAAATACTTACAGTTAGTAACCGGATTCCCTATTGGTAGATGGCAAGAGAGAACCCTGAACAAGCCCACTTCTCATGTTATATATTTTGGCAATAACATTTAAACAGATAGGTAACGGAAAGATAAACAGGGGGAGGGTGCTAATGTAGTCAGTCAGTGCCATTTCCTCTGAAGTGCTTTGACAAGCTATGTGATTGACCCTTCTGCTACCTTTTCACACCTTTCTCATGGTATCAATGTATACCATAATCATTGGTGTCTATTTGCTTTTTGCTGACCATTTCCACCCTAGGGTCACAGCACCAGGTGTTAGGTTTTGCGTTTACTTCTACCAAAAGCATGATCCATTTTTATACACTTACTATAATGTGGAATGCTCCATACTGCTGCATTATTTTGGTTAATCCAAGACTGTCCTTGGCACCTCAAGCTGGAGGCAGATATTTAGTAGGCATAAGAGGTAAACATTTAGGTAGAGATACAATCTATAGAGAGAGACAGTGGCTCAGTGGCTACTCAGTTCAGCAGTTCAAATCCCTAGCACCATGTAACAGAATGAACTCCCAGTATTTGTTCAAACTTCTGCCAACCTAGCAGTTCAAAAGCAAATAGAAAAATAGAGACTACCTTTGGTTGGAAGGTAACAGCAGTCCATGCACCTTAGTCATGCCGGCCACATGACCACAGAGACATCTTTGGCTTTGAAACAGAGATGAGCACCGTTCCCTAGAGTCGGGAATGACTAGCACATATGTGCGAGGTGAGCCTTTACCTTTACAGTCTATACCTAAATGTATGTATATCTATACCTAAATGTATCTCCTGTTAGCTAGAGGAAGACGGTGTTCATCTTCCAAGAACAGTTCATAGCAAGGACTACATTTCAAGCATTAGGTAGAGCAGAGTTGAAAATTAAGTCATAAATATGCAAACCTGGGCTGTCCTGGAATGTTAACAGCTGTGTTGGGTGTGTTCCTGTAAGTGTTACCGAAAGTGGGAATCCCGTCTGGTAAAAATTGATGAAGCAAGTTTTATTCCTGTTGGCAACTGTAAGGAGACTTATTCAGGGGGATACCTGATAGTGTCAGGGAAAACCCGATCTATCTAACTACATTTTATTAGTATGACAGTAAACAGCATGGACTCTGTGTGTGTGCCGCTAGGATGAAAGGCAGATACGAGTGAACTCAGATTAGCAATGTCTCAAACAAAGAGTAGGCGGAATCATATACAAAGAGGTGACATATAATGAGTATAATGTTAAATCTTGATTTCTAATGTAATAAAGGCAAGATAAAAATCTAACAAATAAATAAATCTACTGTCTCCTTGTGGTCAGTATGTGATGAGGTACTAATAAGTACATTGGTGGAATAGAACTTTCAAAAGTTTTAATGCTAGTTTGCTCTTACAGAAAACCTTATATTCCGTAACCTCTGGGCATACCCGACATGATCATTTTTGATTCAAGTATCAAGTGATATGAATTATCCTGACCATGCCCAATTTTTCTCTATACAATGGACATTGTAAGAGCTGAGGTGGCGCAGTGGTTAAAGTGCAGCACTGCAGGCTACTTCAGCTGACTGCAGTTCAGCAGTTCGGCTGTTCAAATCTCACCGGCTCAGGGTTGACTCAGCCTTCCATCCTTCCGAGGTGGTTAAAATGAGGACCCGGATTGTTGGGGGCAATATGCTGACTCTGTAAACTGCTTAGAGAGGGCTGAAAACCCTATGAAGCGGTATATAAGTCTAACAGCTATTGCTAGTGCTATTTTTCTATGTCTCCACATGGATTAGGAAAGCTCTAATTCAAGGTCTGAGTTGCAAGGGCCAAGGACACTGAGGACCTGTGTCAACACATTATATATTTGTTAGTGTTGAGAATGCTTGACTGATTAATCCTGGTTGAAGACTCACCCTTTCTTGCACTGAAATGCAGAAGATCTTGATATGTATGTTATTTATCAAAATGTTTATAGAAAAATGTATGATGGTATAATATTGCATAGTATAAGATTTAAAAATATATACTTTTGTGGAGAAAACTTAAGCTAGCTTCTGGATATGTAAGAAAAAAGAGTTAAAAAGTAACTTGTCATTTTCCCATAACATTTCATACCCTAGCTATGAAAATTCTCAATTTATGGAATTACAGAACAGCATCGGAATACCCCAATTATCCCTGATATGCACAAAATTCTAGTTATATAGTTTAAAGGATTGTGCATAATTAACCAGACAGAATATTCATCAAAATTCTTAATGAACTAGTTTTGTCATAGTTATGTTGCTCCAAATTACATTAAGGGGCATACCTGCTTGATTTCCCAAGGAATAAGTCTGAAGATTTAGCTGTATTAAGTTATTCTCTTTTTTGCTAATGAGATCTCTTGAGCATTCTTGACTCTTGTGAAACAAAACTGTGACCATTTAACTATAAATGAATTGGAACTAGTAGGCGCATTTTAAAGCAGTCCAAAGACTGAAAATTAAAAGTACACGTTCACTTTAACACTCAAAAGGGTTTATTCAAATCTTGCCAAAAAAATATCCAAACTTCCATACACACACAGAGAGAGAGAGAGAGAGAGAGAGAGAGAGACACACACACAGGGTGGGTTCCTGCCAATTCTAACCTCTTCTGTGGAAGAGGTTCCACAAATCTACCATGCCATTTAGAACCGGTTCCAGCTCCCTCTCCCTGCCCGTCTGCACCACGCTTGCCCGGCCTGCCGCTTACTGATTGGCTGGCTCACCAATCGCCCCATCCGCCTCTAAGAGTCCTGTCTAAACCTTAAAGTCTTAAAGCTGTCAAGTTTGAACATCCCTGGGTTTTTTTTCTAAAGAGTTAGGGGTGCAAAGGTCTTGTAACTTGACAGCTTTAAGACTTGCGTGCTTCAAATGCCAGAGTTTCTGAGCCAACTTTTTGGTTGCTAAGCAAGAGCATTGTTAAGTGAGTTTCACCACATTTTACAAGTTGGCCATGCCCACCCAGTCACATGACTGCCAAGCCACTCCCACTCGGTCACATGGCTGGCAAGCTACTCTCACCCGGTCACATGGTGACCACAGCCACTCCCACAAAGCAGGCCACACCTACAGAAGAGGTTCTAAAAAATGTGGAAATCCATCACTCACACTTACGGAGGGGTACATCAAAAATTTCAGCTGTGCAGGAAACCATTGTTACCCTTCAGGCCAAGAATGATAACACCCTGAAAAGTCATACCTCAAGGATATCATTTTGCAATTATAGCTATTTTCTCTTCCCTATAGAATAAAAACTATGCATTGCCAAAAGGGCACATTTAGTTTTGCATAATATTTATTAGAATATTTTATTGTATTTTAAATACAAATACTAAACAACCTGGTAGGTACTGTAGGGCATATCAAATTTTTCAACTTTCAATTTCGAAATATGAGGTGTGCTCCAAAATTCCGACATGCCTTGGGCATTGCAAATATATTTTAGTTACTTAATATAATTTAGATGTGTTTGGTAAGTAACTACATAAACAACATAACTTTTTAGCATTTTGTTTGTTTCATGTGACACCAGGCCATCTATATGCATGTTTAGTCTGGTTTTTTGGGGGATGCTGACTGTTTATGGACTGCTTCAATGTCTTCAGTTTCCTTTTTAAAATAGTTCTTTACCTGTAAATCAGAATTGAATGGGGCAGTCCTTGAAAGTGATGATAGTTCTGCATAAAGTAAAATGTAACATTTAATACGTTCAAATGCATAGCTGTAGCAATGGTAGTTAGATTTATACACCACTTCATAGGGCTTTGCAAACCTCCCTAAGACGTTTAGAGCGTCAGCATATTGCCCCCAACACTCTGACTCCTCATTTTACTGACCATGGAAGGAGGGAAGGCTTCAACATGCTTCAAGCATAGAATTTTATAACACTTCCAGTCTTATAATCATTTTCCACCTGTACTCCTCCATGATCTCTCATCACTTTTTCTATTTTTTTTCCATTTTCACAAAAATATGGCAACATTAGTATCACAAATACCTATCAATTCAGAGATGCTCTTGTGCCAACAGTGTTTGTCTGTACATATTCATAATGCATTTCTGATCTATAAATACAAAGAAATAAATCTTATTTTATGTTGCTTCTTAATGTCCCAATTCCTTTTCTATAGATGGTAGCCAGCTGTGTTGTTTTTAATAGCAATTTTATTAAGCATTACAATTAAAAAGGTAAAGATTAATATGGTAAAAAATAAAATAAATTATAAAGTGCAGAAAAAAATGAAATGAAAACAGAGAAGAAAAAATAATATGGTAAAGGAGAAATATATACTATATACAAACAAACAACTTCCATCTTCATCACAACAAATATCATCTTCTCTTAAAATACAACAAATGAACTCTATTTCCCACGTATCATCTCTTATCTACATACGTATTTAAAAAATCTCATTCATTCTCAGTCAGCAAAAAACCCATTAAAGGTTACTACAATAACATTTATTTTGATCTTGATCAAATAAAACAACTTTATATTCCTCCTTTTTACTTAACCATGTTAATCTTTGATCCTTCTAATAATGTTCTAGACCTTTCTTTTAATTTCTTCTGTGTATTCAGAAAATTCTGTAAGGTTATTAATAACTCTACTTCCAATATGAGAAAATTATTCTAGGCATTGTTTTAATATTTGTTATTTATATATTTCTTTTAATTTTTAGGACAAAAGCTGGTTTCATTTGTATAACTACCGTAGCTTCTTTTGCCATGTCATTTTCGTTGCTTATAATTTTTAAATCCACTTTCAGATCAGTCTCAAACTTGTTCAGGAAAACATTTATTATGTTCTTCTTCCATATCATTATTTAAAAACAGCTCTTCACCATAGTCATCAGTTTCATTAAAAATAGAGCCATCTTCATTTTACCATTTCTTCCCCAGAAATCTTTGATAGTTGGGTTCTTCTAACAGAGAAAAGTCAAAAGTGCTAGGAAATCTTTTCAGTGCAATTTTTTTCTCCTTTTATTACTGCTCTAAAGAGCATTTGCTAATTTATCCTGCTTAGAAATACCGTATTTTTCGGAGTATATCTTTTTCCCTCAAAAAAGAGACTGAAAATCTGGATGCATCTTATACACTGAATAGAGCATTTATTGTCCCCTGAAACCCTGTCTCCTTCACCAAAATGGCCGTGCATAGCTTTTAGGAGACTTCCAGAGTGCTCCTGGGGTTGGGGAGGGCAGAAATGAGTGAAAAATGGGCCATTTTTTGCTCAATATTTCCCCCCAGCCCCCAGGATCACCCTCTAAGCCTCCTATGCATGCCCTTTTTTTTGACAAACAGGCCATTTTTGGGAGATCTGCAGAGTGCAAAATCTTTTTTTAATTTGCTTCTTCAAAATCTGGGTGCTTCTTATACTCTGGAATGTCTTATACTCTTAAAAATATGGTATTTTAAAGATTTCCAATGAAATCAAGACTTAATTTTGCTTACTTCCATGGGATCAAACTCATTTGCTACTTCAAAAGCTATGACTCCATTTAAATATCTCAAAGCAAACCCATCTTTTCCTGGAAAATTTGCATTTCCAGATATTTCACTAAGTACAAATGGGAAGCTTTGGGGTTTGCCTTAAACCTGGTCTGTCTTGAGACTGTGGCAGTGGCACTAGGATAATGCAGAGAGGAACAACAAGAAACGAGTGCCAAAAGTATTCTAATTTAATGATCAATTCTTTCCAATCTCTCAATAAGCAAGCAAGGTAGCAGAGGTGAACATAACTGCTCTAGCACTAGAGCCAGAAGGCATAGGCAGAACCTAAATCTGGTTAACAGCATGGGAGACTGTTTTTCTTTATCTCTGTAGTTCTGCTTTGGGTTCCAACAGCCAGCAGTGCTAATACAAGCAACAGTTGCCCCCCCCCCCCAACTATAGATGAGATCAGAATCTTGTTGCGCTACACATTTATAGACAGTTTTATCCACAGGTAAATTGCAAAACAACAGTGTCTCTTCAGACAATCAATTTTTCTCTAATTAGCTTTGATTCTGCAGTTTCTTTTTTTTCTGGGGATCAAATGAAATTAATTGCCTGAAGGGATCCAGCACAGAATGGTCTCTGCAGGTGTTTGTTCCAGGCAGCAAAATGGATTTTAGCCCTCCCTGCCTCTCCAACAGAACAAGGATTTTGACTTAAACTTGATTTTCATTGCATGGTTATGGAAAAAGAAATTGCTTATTGAGCAAAGAGGGGAAAGTATTGATTAAAACTGCTGTAAGAGAGTTTCTTTGGTTCTAAGCATATACCACTCAGTGGTCAGAAATATGATGGTAAGTGTAGTGGGGACTAGATGATGCTATAAATTAAAAAAAAAAACAGCTTTACTCCTTGTTTCCCCATAGGAATGCCCTTGTGGAGCTGTTAATGAAGAAACATTCAAACAGATCTATGCACAGTTTTTCCCTCATGGTGGTGAGTGACAGTATTTCTTTTATTGAGAAGAGCTAGCTTAAAGTATAGAATTTATGAATCAGACAGAACTGAAGATACACTTTTTCAACCTGAAAGAGAAGTATGGGAACTGGGAAAGAAGGAAAGCATGCTTAAATTGGAAATGATACTCTGTCCGCTATGCTGTTTCATATCAGGCCCCGCAGAAATGAACCCAGAGGATATTGAGTTCAGCTTTGCCCAGGTTTACTTTTGTTATTTTAATAATATAATCTTCTATTGATTTGTGTTTTTCAGATGCTAGTATGTATGCCCATTATCTTTTTAATGCATTTGATACAGCGCAGAATGGATCTGTGAAGTTTGAGGTAAAGAAATCATAATAATCTCCAGGGTTTTGTATCGAATACCATGTTTCCAATTGCTGATGGAATGGCTATTTGTCCTTCATATGAGCAACAAGAATTCATTTGTGTGTTTATGTCTATCCGTGCAAATCTCTTGGGCATATATCTACATAAGGTCATTAGGATGTTTTTAATAAGTTATTTCCCATGCAGGATGAATGGAGATGATGCATAAGAAGGGGCTTTGGGGCTTTTTACCTGTTGCATCAATATTTTCAATGGAAATGTTTGATATAGTTCATTTAATCAGTAAAGTTCTGAATTATAAAATGGATAACTCATATCTGAATATTTATTCATATCTGATTCAATGCCTATCATAGGCTTCTTAAGCATGCCTAAAATATGGCAAAGTTTCTTTCACTTTCTGCCATTTGAGAATTTAATAATGTAATTATCTGACTTTTCATTGTTTTACTGTTTTGGAAAAGTTGCCATCTAGGTAGGGCCTGAACCATACAGGTATGACCTTACAATTGAACAAAGGCATTGTTAAGTATAATTGAACATTTTTATGTGAGATATTGATTCTAACAAAGCATCATTTGACAATGTTATTCTATCGAAAAGCTCAGAGAAAGCATTTTAATTTGGTAAAAGCAAATCAGTATTCAGTTAAATCAGATTTGTATTTCTGGATTCACAGGATTTTGTGATGGCGCTCTCCATTCTTTTGAGAGGAACTGTTCATGAAAAGCTACGATGGACATTTAATCTCTATGACATAAATAAGGATGGCTATATAAACAAGGAGGTAAGGTGGTTTATAGTCCTCTGCAGGCTTTTAGCTGCTGATTAAACCTGTAAAATGCAATTGAGTCTTGGCATCAACCTACCTACTAAAAAGTTTCCTACTACTAGCTCTGGATTAAATATTTCAAAAGAAAATTAACATTGAATTAGCTTTTAGTATATATAAATTATAGATATCTGCATTTCTAACCATCTTGCAAACATTTCAAACATCTGTTGTACAAAATATAGAATGAATGTTAGATCCATATAGACAAAGGGCATTAAGATTTTTTCCCACTCCCTCTTGGAGCTAAAATCTGCCTTGCTACAAAGAGGAAATCTGTTTTGCCCAGAGACTGATCTTGCTTTCCATGTTGCTTTAGTTTAGGGCTAGCTGAGAAAACAACTCAATGCTTAAAACAAGCATTGAAGGAAGTTGCAAGCAACTATCTAATTTTTCTGGAATTCATTAATAAAACAATTAGTTTAAAAATGCCATAGCTTTCATTATACAATGTTTTGTTGGTTTTATAAGGATTAAGACAACTGGAAGGCGCCAATATGAGATAGACAGTGAAAGAGAAAGAAGGAGAGAAACCATGCTGTGACACATGTCAAAGATACAACAGCCTTTCTCAGGGTTTTTAGGCCATACTTACAAATAGTGTCTGTATTATTACCAGTCTTCCCATGTTGAGAAGAGGTTTTCTGGAGGGGCTTTTACTTCTATCCATGCAATTCAAAAAGAGTTGAGTTGAGATGATGAGATGAGATGAATTATCAGAGTTCCAGTTATGTGTTGTTGGTCACATAATTGTGGTCTCTCCCCTTTTTTTCTTTCACTGTGTAACTCATACTGGCAGCTTCAAGTTGTCTTAATTCTTACAAAAACAATCCACTCTATCAGCACTCAAAATGTCATAAGTGGAAGATCAATACTGGCCTTCCCATTCAACATAGAAATTAGGGATGGTGAACATAATGGAGACAAACCTGGAGCAAGACTTCTCATCTCTGTTACTGAGGCTTATGTATCTTAACATCAGAATGGACAATACGCTTTAAACCTTACTTCATTCTCTTTAACCGCAATTCATTGAACAGTGACATTTTAACTTTGTCCAGATCACACCATACATAGGAAACACATCTGTATAGATATTAACAAAATTAAGATGAATTGAACCATCACATGGAATTGAGTGGTGTATGTTGCAAAAAACTATAACAACATAGCAGAGCAGAAAGCAAGCTGATTGCTGGATGTCATGTCCCATACAAAGCTTTTTGGAAGAACAGAATCTCTGACTTGCATCTCAGCAAATTATTTCTTTGGAAAAACAGGAATACAAAGAAAGAAGTACATAGCACATTTGTGGCTCCAGTAATAATCTCACAGACAAATTTGCAATGCACAAAGCCCCATATGTCAACTTGGCCATTTTAGCCCTTTACAGATTTACATGGCAACAACTTCCCTCAATATGTTCAATGAATTACACAAGCTCATTATCTCTTCTGAGCCACACACTATGCCAGGAAATGTTTGCAAGGAATTTCTGTGCTGTTCTTTGAAGTGGAACAGGCAAACATCAGATTCATCCAATAACTGGGTTGAATTTTGTGACAGCAGAGTTTCTACATAGAGTATATTAGTCAAGTTCTAATCTGAGACTTATTCCCAATGTAGTTCAATTAGAACTGAGAAACTAAGAGAAATTGAGAAACTAAGGAGAATTTTTCTAATGGTGGGAGCAATCAACCAATGGAACAGCTTGCCTTCAGAAGTTGTGGGTAGTCCGTCACTGGTGGCTTTCAAAAAGACACTGGACAAGAATTTGTCTGAAATGGTATAGGGTTTCCTGCTCAAGCAGGAGGTTGACTAGAAGACCTACAAGGTCCCTTCCAACTCTATTTTTCTATGTTCTATTGAAATTCTGAAGGGTATACTGTGTTTTCCAAGAGAGAATAAACAAAAGCCGAACTTCTTATTCAAAAATCTAGCATGGATCAGATAGTAGGAATCATACTATTTTCTTTTTTGCAGGGAAATTAAAATATTTTAACGATTAAAATATTTTAATTTCCTTGCAAAAATTCTTTTTTAAAGGATGTATAGTAACATCTAGAAGCAAGAATCAGCATCAGACAAACAACTGGGGAAAAAATCTATAATCCGATCTAAACAAGGAGCAAACTACACCCTCATCATTACCTCATGAGCGACTATGTATAACCAGGCAGCAAAACCCAACCCTCATTCACACTGATGACATTACCTATTTGGAAAGTGAAATACCTGCAAGTAAACAGCTATGCTCAGAGAGCACCAAGATCTTCACAATGACCTGTTGGCTCATTGATTCAGATAGCATATGCACAAAACAAGTTAGTAAAATACACAAAGATTATTTTCCAGAGGGTTTTGCAGCAGCACCTTTTTGGATTAACATATTTATTAAGGTATGCATGCATTTGATAGATAGGATCAAATGAACTATGCGACAGAGTGAACAGCAAGTTCTTGAAGTTTATGTCATAAAATATGTATTAACTTTTACTGTGCTGCAGGATTTTTACTTTTGGTGAAGTTCTTTACTTTTAGGGGAGTAGCACTTACTTATGTAAGACAAACAAAGGGTTGCATTCAGCACAACTGACATTTTCTTATGTACATGTAATTGTCGATTGTACTGTATTGATGAGACAGAATGGCAATATCCAGTGATGGCTTTTGCATTAACAAATAATTACATTATTAACTACAGCCTTACGTGCCAATTTAAAAACTGGTCTTCAGAACTGAAGGAACACTCCGTAACTGTAAGGATCTAGTATAGGAAGCAAACAGAATAGGAAAACTGAAAAGATTAAATGACCCATCTTGGATAAAGAGAAATGGGCTTTACTAATGCAAAACTGTCCTTGGATATAAGCTGCTGACAAAAATATCTGAATCTAATGTAGAAATAACAATTCAGAGTACGGATCTGTAAACATAGTTATTAGAAACCCAGCCCATAGTCTTGCAAATGCAAGTAATGTTGAACCTGTGCCTTACAAGATCTCTGACAAGGTCAAATATAGCATCAGGTCTGGGCATGCCAAACAAATTTAGTTTTGAGAATAAAGGTTTATTGAATTCAAAGTTACTAAGTAGACATTTTCTAATGAAAGGATGAAAGCACAGGTATGCATAACATAATACATATATATTACTCTGCATTTATGTTTTAAACTTTCATTTGAAAATGTATGTATCCAGGCAAGAAATCCTCTTACCTTTGCTACCAGTTCGGAACTGCGAGCATGCACTCCCTAGTGCTCGCTTCATTTGCACATGGCACTTCTGCACATGTGTCCATGATGATGTCTGGGTGGCTGGGCAGAGCCTCCCACACCGGCCGCTACCGGTTCCCCTGAACAGGAGCGAACCAGCAGAATACCACTTCAGTCTGTATCACAGCTATGAACTCAATAAACCTTAAAGCATTATGTGCAGAGTCCTCCTAATGGAACATTGTAATGTTAGTATTGTTTTGTTGTGGAAAATCAGCACTCAAAGAGGAAAAAATAGATTTCTAGGGTGTCATTGCCACAGCTGTATTGGTTTTGAAAATTAATCTTATTTGAGATCTCTCTTGTGTTTTAATTCTCATAATTTCAGGAAATGATGGACATAGTAAAGGCAATTTATAACATGATGGGCAAGTATACTTACCCAGTGCTGAAGGAAGATGCTCCAAGACAACATGTAGAAGTATTTTTCCAGGTAATATTCATGTGTTTCTACATTGAAAATTTATATTTTTAATCATTTCATATTTGGAAAATACAGTCTGTAGACATCTGCAGAACTTAGAGCTGTGCTTCTGTGGCATTTCGGTATTGTGCTTCAAAGCCAATACAGAAATGTTTCCATTTTTCTTTCTTTTTCTTTACAGAAAATGGACAAAAACAAAGACGGCATTGTAACTTTGGATGAGTTTATTGAGTCATGTCAGGAGGTAAGGACCATATAGGCAAAGCAGGATCATTTTCAAAATTTCTTTTGGGGAACTGTGCCTGCCAAATCTTCAATAGGCAATGGAGGTACTGCAAAGTTTGGAAAACCCTGGTATATATAAATGAAAATGTAATTAGTAAGAGTAAATGGTCAATACTTCCTTTTTTGCCTGCCTCTAAGGTTAAAATCTCATGGCCAAAGTTTTTTTCCCCACAACAGATTTAATTAATTTGCACAATATTCTTGTTGTGGTTATGCTGTAGTATATCTACATTCACAAAGGTAACTGTCAGTCATTGTGATAACACTAACTCTAACTCTGATCATGTGATGTGGAAAAAATTATTGAAATAGCTGAAAGAAATGGAGATAATTAACTGGTGCATGAAATTCATTGGAAAGAACACAAGACAAGTGGTCTATTTATTTCTTGCCTAATTCTAATCTCAAACAACTCACTTTTTTAGTTATTGGAGAGGGAAGGGATCATCTGCTATGCAATGAACAAAATACATACACTAACTTCTTGAAAAGAAAATAATGAAGGCTCAAAGAAATATTCTGTTTCTAATCTCTCCCAGTGTCTAAAAATCCTTTATTCTAGTAGTTTTTAAAAAACAAAACATGGAGGGATTGTTTCTAAAAATTCCTTCTACTGCTCTGCTTTCTTGACTTTAACACTTCTAGTACAGGTCATTCTGGCTTACCAACAGCAATAGGGACTGGAACAAATCACTATAAATCATAAGATTGATGTCATGTGACTGTGATTTGCGACTTCCTTCTGGCTTCCCCATTGACTTTGCCTATTGGAATCTAGTTGTGAAGATTGCAAATGGCAAACAGGTGACCACAGGACACTTCAACCATTATAAATGTGCAGTAGTTGCAAAACTCCTAAATCACTGTTTTGAAACTCTGGGGATACTGGCTGTAAGCTCAAGGGATGGTCATAAACCTATTTTTTTCAGCACCATGGTAAGTGCTGAACAAAGCAGTTAGTTGGTAAGTGAAGAGTACTGTATATTTCAGAAAGCCATTGTCTTCCTACTTTTATGTGTAGAAAAGACTACAGATATTATCAAACTATAACTGAAAGGACAATCGATGAAATAATAGTGTAAAAAGGTAAATATATTTAGAATTTCATTAAAAATTGAAAAATGTAATCCATCCCACTCTCTCGGCCTTCCGAAAAGCCACTAAAACCTAGCTATTCCGGCAGGCCTGGGGCTGCTGACTTCATGAATGAGGTCCAGCCGCACCCAGATGGAGTGTATGGTGTGTTGTTTTTAAATTGTTTCTTTTTAAACTGTTTCTTTTTATTTTTAACTCCCCTCTTTCACTTGTTTCTGTAAGCTGCCCGGAGTCCTACGGGATTGGGCGACATATAAATTTATTTATTTTTTAATTGTTAAAATGTTTTTATTTTCCATTTTTCATTTTCATACAGTCACATATATACTGTGCATAACCGGGGCCATACAACATTAAACAATAATCACAGCAGTTCCTCTTGTCAGCAATACCCCCAGAAATATAAATAAAATAAAACTCAAACTCAAACTCAAATAGAAACCCAATATACCTCTTCCGCTCTCCATACACATCTTTCTTCCGCCCCCCTCCAACTTACTATCTTCACTCCATCGTTCCCCTCTACCCTACTTCCCCTCCCCTTCTACCACTCCTCTCTCCCAGTCCACTCCCTCCCTTCCTTCTCACCCTCCCTCCCATCCTCTCTCCTGCCCTCTCTACCCCTCTTCCTTCTATCCCACTCCTCCTCCCCTTGGTGTATTTCTACTATATGTCAATGTATTCAGCTTGTCCTATTTTTACGGAGAAATTAAAGAGAAACAGTATACATGTGAAATCGCATTACGTTGAAATCTAACTCATAGCATATGTCCCCCTCCCCTGCCCTCCCCCCTAACACCCCACCTCCCTCCCCCCAGACTTCCCAGAGCCCGTACATGGTATAGATTTTTAACAAACACAGTCTAAAATATATTGAGACAAAAGAAATAAAAAAAGAGGTTAATAACATCTCTACATTGATCTTAGCTTCTTCCTGTTACACTAACTTTGAACAGTTTAACTCATTCCTGATCCTAAGCATAGACTATCTGGCATTTCTTAGTCCCGTATTTGTTTTGTATATAGTCAATCCATTTTTTCCAGTCTCGTTTATATCTCTCATTTGAATGATCTTTAAGATATGCCGATATTTTAGCATCTCGGCTAAGTTTGTAACTTTCAATGTCCATTCTTGAGTTGTAGGCAAGTCTTCCTTCTTCCAGTATTGCGCCACCAACAGTCTTGCCGCCGTTATTAGGTGCAGAACCAAGTTAGTCTCTACCATTGTAAAGTCAGTACATATACCTAGTAAAAATAACTGAGGAGTAAATTTTATCCTTCTTTTAAAGATATTTTGCATAATCCACCATATTTTTATCTAAAATGCCTTAACCTTTTGACAGGTCCACCATATATGAAAATATGTAGCATCGAGAGAACCACACCTCCAACATTTAGGCTGTACATTCGGATACATAGAAGCTTTTTAGGATCTAAATGCCATCTATAGAACATCTTATAAAAATTTTCTCTCAGGTTTTGAGCTTGTGTAAATTTCACATTTCTTACCCATATTATTTCCCATATATCCAACATTATTGTTTCTTCAATATTTTGAACCCACTTTATTATACAATCTTTGACTAATTCTGTTTCCGAATCCATCTGTATTAGTAGACCGCCTGCTGCCAATTACCTCCACTAGACCAATTAAATCCCACAGACTAGGCCTCCTCCGAATTCCATCCGCCGGCCAGTGTCAACTGGCAACTACCCGGAGGAGAGCCTTCTCTGTGGCTGCTCCGACCCTCTGGAACGAACTCCCCGTGGAGATTCGTACCCTCACCACCCTCCAGGCCTTCCGCATAGCCCTTAAAACCTGGCTGTTCCGACAGGCCTGGGGCTAAAGATTCGCTGCCCCTATCTCGAATGGTATGATTGTTGCGCTTTTTAACTATGTATTGTTTGTGTTGTTGTTAAACTGTCTGTATCCCCCCTTCCCTTCTTGAGTTGTGAGCCGCCCTGAGTCCCCTTAGGGAAAAGGGCGGCATACAAATGAAATAAAACTCTAAACTCTAGTACATTATATATCCTCTTTATATGCATTAAGCTTTGATCTCTTATTAGTTTAAACAAGTTATCCTCAACTTGGATAAAACCAATTTTTTGATCTATTTTCCACCTGGCCTGTAATTGCCCATACTGGAACCATGTTTGAACTACCTTCTCCTCTTTTAATACCTCTAAAGATTTTAGTTGTAGAACCCCCCCTTTCCAAAATGAGAAGCTGTCTGTAGGTAGTTCTATCCTGTTTTTTGTGCTGTATTCATATTTTCAATCGCATGTCTGGGAATTGCCCACATGGGTATCTTGTCATTTAATTTATATTGGTATTTTTTCCAGACCCGCAGTAAAGCATTTCTTAAATTATGACTTTTAAAATTCTTCTGTTATTTTGTTGAATAACAGATAAGCATGCCAACCATATACCAGATCATGTCCCTCGATATTCAGTATTCTATCGTTGGTTAAATGAGTCCAATCACTAATTACAGATAGCGCCACTGCATCATAATATAGTTTTAGATTAGGTAATTTCAAGACTCCCATATAAATTTATTAAAAGTTAAAGTTAATCTGCTTCATAACAGTTCTTTCATTTCTTCACTGGCTACATAATAGACCACAAAGTCCTTTTAAAAATAACCAATAGAAATCTCTAATATTACATAACATATATTTTATAATTTTTTTCTTCCTATAATTGTTTAACAGCAGAATACTTGCTGGTCATTTGCTTTGCTGGATCTTGCAGATCTAATTAAACATTGCATATAAATACTGTTTTTCAAGTAACTCTTCATGCTTATAATACTTGGTAGAATACAAAAGTATGTAACAAATGCCATAAATATAATGAAAATACATATGTAATAAAAATGTAAATGACCACCTTTATATGTAAAGTGGGGACTTTTTGAGTGAGGCATAAAAGCTTATTTCTGCCTTTAAAACACAGATGTCAAACTCGCCACCTCACTTTGCTGTCACATGACGCTTCATGTAGGGGTGGATTCCAGCAGGCACTACTGCTGGTTCACTCATGTGCGTGCTGTTCACAGAACTGAAAAATAAGATTATGGCAGCACCCGGAAAACCGGTTCAGGGGCATGGTAGGCCTGGGTTTCTACCAGTTCTAGTGACCCAGGCTGCTAAACCACTACTAGTTCAGCCAAACTGGTAGGAACCCACCACTGGTTTCATGACATTTTTCTCACTCACGGAGCTGAGGTGGGCGCAGCCTGCACATAACGCATCTGGCCCAAGGGCCACCAGTTTGACACCCCTGCTTCACTGTGATGAAGACCTTCATATTTTTATTAGAAGCATTTGCTTGTACATCTCAATTAGGTTCCCAGTGGAAAATTTGATGTTAATTTTAATTTCGGTAGTTAATATTAGCTTGTAAAATCGAATTTCCTTATTTTATTGAATGTGAGCATTCAGGTCACTTTATTCAATATTATGATGGCAATAAATTAATATCATTTTAGTTTCCCCATTTAGCACAACAGACAAGACAATAGGAAAACATCTGGTCCCCTTTAATTTATTCAGTTCAGAAAGAATGGGAACAAAATAAAAATCCTTCATTTCCTACTTTTCTTCAGAAGAAGAAATTATCTTTCTGTTGCTCCTTTTAAAGAGAATCATCCGGGTTCACTGTCTTGATCATAGCATCCAGATTCTCCCCTGTACCTACTTGCAAAGAATGATCAACTGTCAATTGTGCAGTCTGTTGACTACACAATCTTGTACTCAAGTTATCAATCTTGATTATGTGCCATCAAGTCATGTTCAACTCCTAACAGCCACACAAATAGGTATTCTCCTTGATGAGCTGTCCCCAACTTGGCCTTTCAAGTATTCCAATGGTGCAACCATCACCATTATAATTGAATGGGTTACCTTTCTGCTAATCATCCTCTTCTCTCTTTAAGTAGTACAAAGTTATCTTTTCTGTACTCCAAAATACAGGAGAGTAGAGTTACCCCATGTTGCTGCAGCTACTTGTGAATGAACTTTTTCAAAAAAGTAAATGAGTGTGACCAGCTCTTCTTACAAAACTGATTGCATTTCCCTTTACTTAGACATTGTCTGTGACAGACTTCCTATTTTTCAGTCTCTGAAGTGGTTCTTTCGGTTTCAGTCTCTGCAAGTGGTTCTTTAAAGTTAGTTTTTAACCTCCCTTGTCTCATTAGAATACCAAGCAGACATGGGCAAGTTTTTTTCTTCTTCTTTCCTTTTCAGATTTCTTGTATTACCATCTGAGCAAAGCAATTCCAATTATACCCAGTATGAGAAGCAATTTTGTCAGAAAGAGAAATGTAACATTTATAATAAATCTATTAGCTCCTATCACAATAAATTTGACTCTCTATTTTATTTAAGCCCAAATCCCAAACAAGAGCAAAGTAGTTGTACAGAATCAGAGGATCAAACTTGCATAAGAAAAAAAGAAAAAACCTCCTCCCTTTTCTAGCATCTTAAAGCTACAGGACATGAAATTAATTTTGAAGGAACCAGGTTACTCTCCAAAACTGAACACTTCAACAGGAGAATAATTATGGAAGCTTTTGAAATAGAGAAACACCCCCACAACTTGAATAAATGTGATGTTGCCTCCTACCTTTCCATCTGGAAACCAGCCCTGGTAAACAAATGAGCCCCACCTACCACCCAGGCCATTACAACACAAAACAACAATGGACACACAGCCAGCACCAATCAGCACCAATCTACCAATCATGATACAGCCACACAGCCAATCAATCCACTTACTGAAACAATGCCAGCACTCCACACACACACACCAAGATTTATAGAAAGACGACAGCTCCGACTACGCATTAAGCCGAAAAGTCCAGCCTGAATATGGCGAGTGTACACACACATACACACACACACACACACACACACACAGAGGCCTTGGCATATTCGGGTCTTTTCCCATGTAAGATTGAGATTGTCTTGGCAACGTTTCGATGAGGTCCCACTCGCCATCTTCCTCGTCGAAATGTCGCCAAGATACTCTCAATCTTACATGGGAAAAGACCCGAATACGCCAAGACCTGCATACCTGTACCCATGAATATATATATATATATATATATATATATATATATATATATATATATATATATATATATACATACACACACACATACATACATACATACATACATACATACATACATATATAATCAAAAATTATAACAACAAAGATATCAGAAACAAGATTGTTATTGATGTCAATAAAAACTGACAACAATCTCATATAAAGGAAGGAGAAAAAGAGAATCGTAAAAACAAATACAATATCCAATTTCTTTTTTTGATTCCCACCATTAATCTTTCTTTTTAAAGGAGTATGTATACAACACATAAAGATAATCTGTAAGGAAAATATTATTAACATTTTAGGAGTAATGTTGACCACATGTGATTGAATTTTCTTTTATTGCAGATTTTTCCAAAGGTCTTAGTGTTAATTTTTCAGGCTGGGCAACTTTCCACGTTGAAATACCTCTGAAATACTTTATACGAGATGCACTTCAGATTTCCATTGTTTCGCAATAACAAATCTAATAGCTAACAATGAAACTAAAACAAATTAATTAAGAGTTTATATCTGGGTGTATATAGGTTCAAATGTGATATATAAAATTCCCATACTGATATACATTAAATATCTAGACAATAAATTAACTGAATGATGTATTATAAAATATTGTCAGAAGATTTCCTGTTCAAGGGCATCAATGTTGGCAACGTATATCAATTTATTTCTACAACCCCAGAACGGTTGCAATTCATATAGCATTCTATAATACTTAACGGCTTGCTGAGACAGACCATTCAACCTTCTTAGAGTTTAAGAATTTAAATCAGATAAGAATCATGCTTATGCCCATTTTTCAGCAGGCACAGAGATGCTTAACCTCTTGACAAGAGGGATGTTTGGGATGGTGGGTTTTTTTTTTCAGCCATTTGGTCAGGGATAAAATGTTCCTTTTTTGCTGGAGCTTTTGGTTATGGGATCCAAAGCTTTCACCCACAAAGTCTGCTAAACGTTTGAAGCTGAATTAACATTATAACAAAAAAAAAACCACAAAAATATATTTAGAGTATGTACGTGCACACACACACAGAGACAGACACCAGAGTTCAGGAAATCAGCCGAAGTAAATATAACATTCTGATGTTTTAAATATATCCAGAAGCTTAAAATTAGCAAGCCCCAAAACAATTAAGACAGATGGGATCAGAAAAACTGGACTTTGTACTGACTGCTCTTTTTCAGAGTAAACATGTCATACTTTTGCCACACCATACATTCAGACTCATATATGATAATGTGTAAACTGGATCATCTGTGGGTCTTTGAAAACAATCTTCCAACAATGGTGATATTCAGCCAGTTCTATCCAGTTCCTCCCACCTGCCCTGATATAATGTATGAGCATTGTGCATGCGCAGAAGGCAGTGTACACTCACCTTTGCGAACCGGTAGGAAAGGTAAGTGAATCCCACTGCTGCCCATAATTATCACAGACTGGACAAAACTGTGTCAGCAATTGAAATATGTTAAAATATGTTTATGTATTTTTTTGTTGTTTCCAGGATGACAATATCATGAGATCCTTACAGCTTTTTGAAAATGTCATGTAACAGCAGCTGAAGAGCAGTCTAGAAATCTGAGACTTTATATGTACTGAGATCCTGAAGAAAACAAGTGAAGATTTTTCTCCCCACCATCTTTTTTGATGAAAGCTTTTTACTACTTGGACAGACTCAGTGTATAAGGATTTTGTATGTTACTGCAAACTGAGCTGTGTCTCTGAATGCAACAAACTCAATCTTGCCTCCCTCAAGAGACACTGACTAGAATTTATTTCATTTAGAAGCATGCTAATAAAATTTGACCAGAGGGACCTGCTGCTTAAAGTTTAATTAATTATTGAAGTTTAAATTATTTAAACAATATTCAACATTCTATTAGCTAATCACAAAAAAAGTCTGCTGCTTTGAATCTAGCAAGCTGGATTGCATATGGTAACACAGTATCAGTTGCTTCTTTAATCACTGTTGCGTTTTTTTTTGTATCATCATATTGTGTTAACATTTTCCTTTGATGGTACTGGAAAAGTTTGTGCTACTTTCACAAGCTGGCACAAATATGACATGGTAAATGTGGGGTTTAATTCATTTGGAACCTGTCAGGACAATTATTTATTCATATTTATTGCACAATATTGCACAATATTTGTTGGGCAATAAATGTAGAGCAGTGACTAATTTATTGTACCAGATTCAGGCATTTGTTTACTCAAGAAAAGACTTTCCATTCAGAAAAACTGCATTTTCTTAGCATTAAAACTGTTACTAGAAATATTCCTTTCACCACTAAGAAAATAGTTGCAATCTGGAATCTACCTGCAAAAGGGTATTTCCATGTATGCTAAAATTCTCACTTTTCAAGACAAAAATTTGACAAGCTAGTCCATTTCAAAACTGCCACTATAGTCTCTTCCTCTCACCCAGAACAAATGTTCAAGCATGTTCAAGTGAAATTAATGACTTGGGGCTGGACCTATGCAAGAGAAGGGTTACCAAAGGTGAAACTGAAAAGCATGTGTAGGTGTGTTTTTGACACATTTTGCTATCTGATTACTAAGTGCCAGCTGTTGTGGGAGTTTCGTCTGTGGGCTGAGTAAAATAGAGTACATCTCATGCAATAGAAAGAGGAAAGAATCAAGGACAGTCAATATCATACTCTATAGGTAAGCCTAGCGTTTTATGCTTTTGACTTGAAAAAGTATTACTATAAAAGAAGACAGTGTGGTGTGCTTTGAAATAATATTTAGAGGACTTGAAGCCGATTCTTGTCCCATTGTTTACCAAACCTGTGCATGCAGTTGCCTTAAGAGTTGAATTTTTTTTCAAAAAAATGGTTCTCTAAAGACTGCTTCAACATGTAGCAGAGAAGTGATACTCTCACAGGAATTCCAAAATATTTCCCTCGTACCTTTTCAAAGTATTTCATCATTCCCTTTTTTGTTTTCAAAAAGTCCAGTTTAAATTTTTTCCTCTATGCCTTCTGTTGATTATTCACGTGAAACTGAGACTCACATAAAAACAGAATACAGTACACTTTTTGCAGAAAATGTCAGGAAAATATTTAGCTAAATACGACAATGATTTTGCCTTAGTGTTACAATTGACCTAAAGGAATAGAACTAAGCTTTAAGATTTTGAAATGCTTCAGGAGAATGAAATATCAGCTCTTCTAAATCATTGCTCAATACAACATATAAAATATTATTTTATTTAACAAAACATTCACCAGTTTTTATGCCTTGCATTTAAGCTGAATTGTGCAGGCTCTTCTTTGTATATTGTGTACCTACAGTTTTCAAGCACAAAACCAGCCATACTGGTCTGCTGAAGCAAAGTCACTGCATAGTTCATAGTTTCATAGATAAAGCAACTTAGATTGTGTTGCAGAATATAAAAATGTTAAAATTCCAGGCTATCTTGCTTTCACTGGAGCTGAGGGTTCCTGTTTTTAATACAAGGGCATTAAGAGTCAGGATTAACAACTGCTTTTATTTGGGGGGGGGGGGCATGCGTGCATTGTTTCTAAAAAAAATTCTTACATCTTATTGATGTTTTTACCCTTTCGGAATGCAAATATTTAAAAATAAAAATTCAACTTATTATTTTGAGCTATTTTGTTAGCAGTTAATATGGCTGATGCTGAAAGGCATGATGAAAGATAGACTGATGTTTTTAAAATGAAATTTGATGTTTCAAAATACAAAACTACATTTTAAATTTTATGCAGTATACATCATTCACATTATGACAATTTCAGTCAACTAACTTAACCATGATATGCTGCACATTACAATGCCCTTTTTTCTCAAATGGGAATCTCATAAAAGAGAAGGGCTTTAAAGAAAGAATCCTAATTAAGTAGCTTTGAAGTAAATTCTACTGAAAGTATTAATGGAATTGACTTCCAAATAATCTTGGTTAAGGTTGAATTTACTGATTCAGATACAATTGCTTTCAGCAGCAGCCACAGATTTAGCATTTAAAATTAGTACATCCAGTACATGCAGAAACCTCTAACTGAACTTATTGCAGGTTGTTTATTTGCCTAATACAGTCTTGCAATGAGACACATGGAGAAAGGAACCCAGAAAGAAGTCATTCTTGGAAATATATGAATGCGAAGGAATGCTTATATGACCCCAACACCTTCATTCTACATATGGAAGTCTCAATTTCCTTACTCACCTTAAGATATTGTTAGCATATCTTTTACTCTAGCAAAATGTTATATTTTTAACATTTTTTATTTTTTTAATAGTGTTTTATTTCAGATAAGTGAAATAATGGGTCTGATCTATGGTTAAGCTAGACAAGAGGTCAAGAGACAGGAAGACCTTCCAGCTAAATTCTGTCCTGGAGCTTCAAGTCTGTTCTCCACCAGTGGCATATAAACATGCAACTAGCTTTCAGCCTGTAATTCCTAGAGACTCCCAAGCCAATTTGGCAGGGAAGACATTATACACCAATAGGAAACTGTCTGATATGGGGTTCACATCCTATGCTGCACCATATTAGCCATCACCAATAAAAACCATGGCCACTATTTTCCCACTCGTTCTCCTGAATCCGCTCTGGAACATATGTAGCAATTTTTAGCTGAGTTTAAGAACCAACTGTGAGGGATTATAATTGGATTGTCACATATACGAAATAAAATATTGGTAAGCTAAATAATGATTAAATCTAAATTTGATTTCCTGGTTTAAGAAAAAATGTTCAGATAATACATTTTTAAATACACAGAAATGAAGTTATTTGAAAAGTAGTGCCAAGCCACCCCTTTTTTTCCTGGGGAAAAAATAACCAAGGGCTGCCGCAAATAGCTTTCCTTATATTGTTCTAACTGGTGACCATCATATTTTCAATAAGGTTTTAGCTATATTTTTACAACAGATTATGTATCATTGGCAAGGGAAATATATTTTAAAAATATCATTCATAGTTCTATATTTTATAAAGCACATTAACTGTAAAGTCTTTATACAGAAAGTTGTAAACCTGATACTACTGTAACTGGGTTTGTAATGTAATGGGCATGTTCTCAGAAAACTTTTAGATGCCCTTTAGATATCTTGTACAATATATTTGGAGGTTTTTATCCCCAGTGATTCTCCAGTTCCTAAGTGTCCCTCCTGTGTCTGGCTCAGCTGCTTTTTAGTTCCAATATCCACTGACAAACCTTGGAAGCAGGGTCACCATCAAAGTACTGTAGGTATAGAGATATGTAACTTTTCAGATAGACTTATGTGGTTCTCCTCCAATGCAGCCACCATGGCCTTTTTGCAAACTGAAACCCCAGAAAGGGATTCCCCTCTGCACCTCTCTCTCTTCTTTGTCAATTAGATGGCAGGATTTTCTTCTTTTTTTCTAACATATGAAACAACGGTTTGCTTACTCTACGCTTTCATCTGTTGTACTATATAGCAGGAAAGAGATTTCAGATTGGGAAGATGGAATGGGGAGGAGAATTAAATTGAGTTTATAAGTCTTTGTAAAGATGGAGTAGACCAGCAAATAATTACAGATATAGGAGGAAGAGGTAAGGAAATTAAGAATATTTCCCCCAGCTTCAACCATTTAAGGGTTTGATGAAGATGAGTTAAACTATTAAAATGACACCACGGTAGTATTGATTCATCATGAAGGAGTTAAGTAGATAATTTTCCATGAAATTCAAACAAGTGCAACTTTTTGGAAGCAAAGTTTATATGAGCCTTTCCTCAATATATGGGCTGAGGAAGACAAAATTTGTAGCCAAAGATCAGAATTTATATATCAGACACACAGCTGACAAATTTTAGATAAGTTTATATTCTGCAATAAATTAAATATATATCTTGCAGAACTCATCTTTTGAAAATTACTCCTCTGAATTCCTGTAGGAGAGTTCTTTGTCTAAAATCAAGAAAGAAAGAGAAAAAAGATCATATAACTTCTTAGTACAACACATTTTTCACATATTCTGAGGCACAATGCAAATAATTGTTCAAAGAGAGCTGTTGAGAACCCCACTGGGGTTACTAGGGAGAGACAGGTTTCAAATTTCTCCTATTGCAGTCCCACTTTTTATAAAGCTTTACATTTATATAAATACGCATATTTAATAAGAATGAGTATCAATTTCAGATAAATTCTGAGTTGGATCTGATATCTTCATGTTCTGAAGTTCTATGAGGATCTCTTTGGTATGACCCAAACTAATTCGATATTAAATTGCTTTCTATAGAAAGAACAACTCTGCATATTAGTGTTATCTAACCCTATCAAAATCAAGGATCTATCAATACAATGAAAGGAAATTATTTTTTAATAAATAAAAGATGAAGATTAGTTCTAATTACCATATACTTATTTCCTTGACATTGGTAGTTTCGTTCTTTTGAAAAGCCTAATGCACTTGCTTGCTATATCTAGTTTCATCACAAACTAAATTCTAGAACTGATCCTGAGGTTTTTGGTCAGTGAGAAGTTTGCTTCATACTAAAGCTCTGAGTCATATCAGCAGCTGACATTCAGATGACTTGTCCACCTTCATAACAGCTGTCTTATAAATTAAATTAGAGTATTCTGAATTTAAAATAATAATAATAATTAAAACTAAAGGCTATCCATTAATGTAGTAAGGTTAACAAATACTGGCCCATAAAAGACCAGACAGCTACTAAATGGAAGCAGAAAGAGTTATTCTTGTTGCTATCTAAAAGTCCCCCAAATCTGGTAGCCATGATGTAGCACATCCTTTCCATTATTTTGCCTGCCAACTTTTCAATCAACCTAGCATCTTTTGCTAAGTAGGTTGAGACCTACTGTACTGTGTGTGTTATAAGTTCATCTGAGTGTTGACCTATTTTTACATTTCTTTTTAGTCAGACAAAAAGCAAAGATATTCTTTCCTTTGACTTTCTCAGTAAAAGTTTCCATAGTTGCATATATTTGTGTCTCCTAGTTTTCCATGGATTGCAGCTGTGCTATAAGTACACATGCATGTGGGCTGAGCTATTTGGTTTGAATCAGAAGACATGAGAATGAGACTGCAGATTGGGAAGATGGAGTGGGGAGGAGAATTAAATTGAGGTTATGAGCTTCTGTAAAATTTACTTGAGAATAAATTTGAACTATGGGGAAAAAATTAAAAGCCACACTGTAAAACAGTTCCTCTTTCCCCCCACAATGACACAGTCTTCCTATTATTCATTCTTGAATATCAAAAAGCTCTACAGTTCCTTCCAATACTATTATGCTAACAAAAAGAAAAACATTAAATGAAAATCCACCCTCTAAAGGTCTGGTAGCTAAGTTCCTTTGTTCAATGTTGTTCAAGGTCTTCTGCTGTAAGGAGGTGTAACTTTTATAAAACAAGACATCTTGCAAGAGGAGAAGGTTAACATGGCATGATAAGACTTTTTCCTAGCCCAGTTGTTTGGCAAAACCAGTGACCACAACAAGCCCTTATAGAATACTTTATCTCTCTGCAGTGATGCTTACAACAGATGCTAGCCAAAAATAACTAATGTTATTTTTTTTAGGTCTTTATTAATGCATGTCATAAAAGGAGACTGAAGCCATTATCACTTTCTAACAATATTAAATTATAAACTCTGTGATGATGCCAGAGTCCTTAATACATTCATTTCTTCTCTTTGTTGTCAATGGAGGTCTCATCCATGAACAAATCCATGACTATAGCATGTAGCCCGATTAATAAAGAAAGAGAAATGCAACATTCATGATAGTATCATTTAGCATTAAAAATGAGCTCATGTATCATGAAGCATGTTCTAACCCAGGTTATGTGCTACCTGAAAATTGATGAGATCAACCACCCGTAGAAAAGAATTAAGCATCCAGTTTACAACCTGGATTTAAAAAGTGTGTACTTTAATCTGAATCATACCCAGTATGACGATTTTGGGGCTCAGAAGCATGTTCATTTTTCATATTTGCTGTATGTATTACAAAGTCTTGATGACAATAATTGAAATTCTATGATCAACAAATTTTGCTTCATCCTGAATTTTACTTGCAATATATAGAAACTAATCTTGGACAAGAGATTTTTTAAATTATCAATGTTCTCCATTGTGCAAAACTGCTCACAACTGTAATTGTTTCGATAGTGTCTAAAATATTTGTCAGATCATTAGCTATGAGTTATTACAATAAAATCAGGAAATCCATTTTTCCAGATGTATACATTACGGGCAACAGATTGATAAAAATATACATGATAAAAATGATAAGAATAGCGATGCAAAAAATGGATGTGATTGCTACTGTGGATGTTAGTTTTCCTGTTACTCATTTCATTTGCATGAGGAACCATGAATTATACTGATTGTAATGGATTGATAGAAGATATTTGCATTGCTCAGTTGGAATGGCAGATTAAAAGCATCTTGGAGATTTTCTTCATATTATCAAAAAACTTCACCAGTGTGTTGACATTAGAAATGTGCAGTAGTGTTACAGCATTCCTTCTTTGTGTGTAACTACCACCGTTGCTTTTGAGCTCATCAGAAAAATTAACAAATATTCATGATAATAAAGCCATTCTATTGAAGCAGCAACATATAGTTCCACTTCCACAAATATTATGATCAAACAGCAATTTGTATAATATTTTGTTGAACATTTTCAAAGATTTTGGTTTTAATAATAAAAAATATAATATGTACAGAAGATGATGTGACTGTCTTCTTTATGAGTACTCAACCTCAACCCTGCTTGAGGCAGAGAGACAAGATTATAGCAAATTATTCTAGGCAACAGGGAGTTAGTCACACAATGGGTCAAAAAAGAAATGAGCCATTGGTAATGTCCAATGACCTCATGCAGTTGAAAATTTACAAAGGCTAGGTAAGATGACAACTGGATTCATTGGTCAATAATGTGTGAGGAACAGTATTGAATATGGGACAGATGTAAAAGGTGCATTACCCATAGCTACCTTCATAAGGGGAACTCATCAAATTTGAAGATGACACCAAGCAAGCAGGAATAGCCAACACTCCGGAAGATAGGCTTAGGATTCAGAAGGATTTGACAGACTTGAACATTGGGCACTATCTAACAAGATAAAATTCAATGGTGAAAAAAGGAAGGTTCTACATTTAGGCAAGAAAAACAAAATGTACAGGTACAGTATATGTGGCACCTCGTTCAATAGTAATAATTATGAAAGGGAGCTTGGAGCCCTAGTGGACAACCATTTAAACATGAGCCACCAGTGTACAGCAGCTGCCAAAAAAGCTAACACAGTTCTAGGCTACATAAACAGAGGGATAGAATCAAGATCACGTGAAGTGTTAATACCACTTTATAACGCCGTGGTAAGGCCACACTTGGAATACTGCATTCAGTTTTGGTCACCATAATGTAAAAAGATGTTGAGAGTCTAGAAAGAGTGCAGAGAAGAGCAACAAAGATGATTAGGGGATTGGAGGTTAAAACATGAAAAATGGTTGCATGAAATGGTTATGTCTAGCTCAGCTATGGCAAACCGTTTTTGGCTCGCGTGTTAAAAGCGGAGGGAGCACAGGGGGTCATGCATGGGTGTGCCACACCTATAGTGCAATGTGTGACCCCCAGCACACATGTACGCATAACAGGCACGACCCCCCATTTTTCACATGCTTTTTTCACCCACCCCAGCCTCCAGAGGATTTATAGGAGCCTGGGAAGGGTGAAAACAGCCTCTGCCCCGGATGCCTTCCGGAGGGTTCAGGCGTTTCCCTGAAGCCTCTGGAGCGCAAAAAAAATTGGCCCTATGGGCAAACCGGAAGTTCGGGAATGAGCTTTCAGTTTCCTCTTAGGGCTAGTTTTTTGCACTCCGGAGGCTTCAGGGAAGCGCCGGGAGGCGTCTGGGGGGAGGCTGTTTTCGCCCTTCACAGACTCCTATAAAGCTTCTGGATTCTGGGGAGGGTGAAAAATGGCTTCAAAAAAAGGCTAAAGTCAGCTGACAGGGCAATGCCTCGCATGGCCTGACAAATGGCTCTGCGTGCCATCTATGGCACACGTGCCATAGGTTCGCCACCCTGGGTCTAGTTTAATGAAAAGAAGAACCAGGGGTGACATGATAACAGTGTTCCAATATCTCAGGGGTTACAACAAAGAAGAAGGAGTCAAGCTATTCTCCAAAGCACCTGAGGTTAGGACAAGAAGCAATATGTGGAAACAAATCAAGGAGAGAAGCAATCTAGAACTAAGGAGAAATTTTCTGACAGAACAAATAATCAGTGGAACAACTTGCCTCCAGAAGTTGTAAATGCTCCAACACTGGAAGTTTTAAAGAAGATGTTGGATAACTATCTGTCTGAAGTGGTGTAGGGTTTCCTGCTTAGGCAGGGGATTGGACTAGAAGACCTCCAAGGTCCCTTATATTTCTGTTATTTTGTTAATTTACATGAAGCTTTTCTTTCACTGTAATCCTCTATGTTCTTTCTTAGAAGCAACACTCATTAAATTCAAAATTCTTCATGGTATTGGTCTTAATATTGTCACTTTCGTATGGATGTGGCAGAAATCTTTAGAAGGAATTAGTGGGGAGCTGGCTACTGAGTAACTGAAAGCAATCTCTGGACTGTCCATATGTGTAAAGAACCTGGGGAAATTTATTTTCTGAGCATTGAAAGTCGTGATCTGAAAATTAAAATAGTTCTTTGAAGCTTCAGCAGTCCAAAATAAGAACTCAAAGTAACAGTCAAAATAAATGCCTAACCAAGGGCATTATCTCTTCTGGATGAACAGTTTGCTGTCCTGCTCTATTCCAATCTCAGCTGTGGGGATATGAACAGCTCCTTATAAATCTTATTCATTTCCTTCCACATGAGGAAGGCTTTCTAGTTTCAAGAACTAACTTTCTCTTCTACCTGGACAATATGTTGCAATGGGTGAATTCACTTATATGGGCCTGATAAGAATGTTCTACCAGAAGGTTTCTCTTCAGGTTTCTGTTTGTGATCTTCAAACAGGTCATCTCCAGGAACTTTTTTCTCCAGCCCCTGCCACCTTCTTCAACAGAACAGTTGTTAGGCAGGCACTGAATTTCCAGACACTCATACTTCTGCTGCTATGGCTTACAAGGAGCCTGGTGTTTTCCCTTCACCACAATGGAAATTACTGTCCTTAAATAGACCATATTGTGTGCAACTGATCCATCACGCCAAGGGACACTTCTCTTTCAGAGTAATCCTGTGCATGTTTACTTATAAACAATCTCCATTATATTTAGAGGACCTGCTTAATGGTAAGTGTTGTAAGACAGCCGCTTTCATATCAAAGGTATCATTCTCAGGTGGCTCATATTGTGCAACTAAATATAACCCATCTCCTTCTGATTTAGAACAACATTCACCAAATTAAGTCTGTTGTTTGATTGGAATAGATTTGAAAAATCTTTATTCCTGGCAACAGGAGCAGAGAGAAAAAGGTACCATACAAGAAACTTTATATGTGGAAGACTCAATTTGCCCACAGATGGGATCTCAGTGTTTGATACAAAGAGAAAGAAAGAAAGAAAGAAGGAAGGAAGGAAGGAAAAGAAAAGAAAGAAGAATAAATATTAAAACATTTCAAAAATATTTTATTGCATTGTTTCAAAATTAAAGTGGGGAAATTATTTTGGGTAGTTCTCAAAGTCATTTACTGTGCAGATGGACAACTTGTATTAAAGTACAGCGAAAGAAGGAGAATTTTCTGTACCATTAAGCAGAGATTGAACATTTATTTCCTGTATGTTTTTCAGAGCAATTCAAGGTGCTAGTTAAATCCTGAAATGGCTTGGAACTGGAGTACCTGAGGGATATCCTTTTTCCAAGACACTATCCATCCAACCAAATCCATCAGACTGTCTGCTGCACTGTTCCCTCTAAGGTGCGCACCTGCGCGGCCGCGCACATGGAAAGAAATCCCCGCGAAGCAGTTTCTAACTGCCGCGCAGAGATTTCTACCAAAGCAAACGTGGGGAAGTCCTTTGCAGGCGGCTAGAACTGGCCACCCGCAAAGGACCTTCCCAGACTTGTTTTGATGAGCCGCCAGTCCTCTTGCTTCTTCTCCTTCACCGGCAAAGCTCCCGCTGGCACCTCCGCCCATGGCAGTGGTGCCTCTCCCTCCAGCACCTGAGCTGGCTCCCGCATTATCCCTCCCCCTTCCTCCTCTGCCGTGCTTTTGAGGCCACGGGAGCTAGTAGGAAAGCGGCGGAGGTGGAGGCGGAGGCAGGGGTAACCCAGAGCCCAGCTGACTCCACTCGGAGCACCTCAGCTGGGCTCTGGGTTACCCCTGCCACCGCCTCCACCTCCACCGCTTTCCTACTAGCTCCCGCAGCCTCAAAAGCACGGCAGAGGCGGAAGGGGGAGGGATAACGCGGGAGCCAGCTCAGGTGCTCCGCGTGGAGGGAGAGGCACCACTGCCATGGGCGGAGGCGCCAGCGGGAGCTTTGCTGGTGAAAGAGAAGAAGCAAGAGGACTGGCAGCTTTGAAATGCAACCCCCTGGTCCCGCCGGCCGCGGATTTGATTCGGCGTAAGTGGGGGCCGAACACATGCTGAGCTGACTTTGCGCAGTGAGGCGGAGTAATTCACCCCCCCCAAAGAACGTGTGTGTGTGTGTGTGTGTGTGTGTGAGTGAGAGAGAGAGAGAGAGAGAGAGAGAGAGAATTGGATCAAAATGGTGGCCAAAGGAGTGGAGGGAGGGAGGGAGGGAGGGAGGGAGGGAAGGAAGGAAGGAAGGGAGGGAGGAAGGAAGCTCTGCCCCCTGTGAAAAAAACTGAAGATGGAGCAGTGAATGAATAAACCATAAAAGCAACAAACAGTTAATGCGTAAGTAAGCTGAGGAGCAAGTTCTCAAATAAGGAAGCAATATAAGAAAGAAATATAAAAAGCTCAATATGCCAAAACACTTATTTTAGTCTTCATTTAATTACTTGTACTGTAGTCTGATGTAACGTCTTTTTAAAGTTAACGTTAGTTAGAAAATATAGGGTACAAAACTTAAATAATAAAAAAATTGTACATTCATTTTGAAAAATAAATGCAATACTTGATTAATTTCATATCTTTATTTAAAATAGTTTTGGCATGGCATATGATTTTATTGACTCAGTTGGAAATGATGTGGATGTTGTATCTGATTCTGAGGTATATATATTCTTAAGTAACATAACATATAGCATATTGTCCAAACTTGCTAGACTATTTAATTGATCTTACTACTTTAAAGGGGGAGAGTTTCATGATAAATTATTTTATTACATTTATGTTGCATTTATATATTATATTTATTACATTTATATTCCACATTATATATTGTATTGTTATTTTAGTGTATATTGTCAATTTCGATAGATATTATATTGATATATCAATACTGATTTTAATCATACTAAATAAACAATTACTGCTATTATTTATCAGCATTACATATTTACAGTTTTTAATATCGAGTTAGTCGTATTTTAGAATAATAGCGTTATCTTTTAATAGGATAATTGGCAAATCTAATTCACATGTGATGGGTTGCATTCCAAAGGAATGTGAGAGGACAGGTTGCCTGGCAAAATGCCAGGACCCAGGACCCTGTTGGTGCCATGTCTCTCTCTAGCCAGTCTAACAATCTAAAAGCTGAGCAGAGCCTTTTTTTTTCAGGGTGAGCAGAAAAGTATAGTCTTTGAGTGGCACTTTTCATGCCTGGCATTCATCAGGCTGAACCTCGCTAGCAATCGGCGCTTGACGCTTGGTATGTTGCGCAAATGTCCAGCAGACGTGACAGCAGTTCAAACTGTGGCTCTCTTAGGTGCTCAGGCATGAAACTGTGCCGCTCAAACACTTATACTTTTCCGCTCACACTGAAAAAAAAATAGAGGGAACATTGGTCTGTGGTTGGGGTCCAGAAGATGGGCTTTTTTCCACAGTGGCCCGATCTATGGAACATCATCCTTTTAGAGATTAAAATAACCTCAATCCTTGTAGCCTTTCAGAAGACTCCCAAAACCTGATATGCTCCCGAACCTGGATGATGAATATGTCAAGAGCCCCATTCTTTTCTCAAGAACTGTATGCTTAAATTATTATCATATCAATTATTTATTTAACTATATCTATTATCACTAAATTTTGCTAATATTGAATGGTACCCATGAAAGGAAGTTTAGAACCCTTTTGGAGTATATATAAAGGTTAATAATAATTTAAAAAAATTAAGTTAGATTCAGTTAAGTGTTGATTACTAGGGGGAAAAATGATATGATGCAGGATAAAGTCAAATAAGGAGGGATAATGATAATAACGTATTATGTATGTATGTAGGTATGTATGTATGTATGTATACATACATACATCTAAGGAAATGAGATGTAATTGTAAACAGTGATTGGAAGAAGGATGGAAAACTTTGTTATGAAATATTATGGATGTTTAGCTAGAATAGGATATAAGGATTTAGTGTCATTGGAGGATTTTAGAAATAGTAAATGAAATGCCAGTATGTGGTTATGTATTTAATTTTGGTATATTTTATGATGAAGGACGTTTAAACAACTATAGTCAAGTGAAAATGGAGGTATGATGATGGTAACATGTATAAATATCTGAGTTAAAATACTTGAGTTAATGTGAACTATGCTTGATGACTGTGGAAGAGATGCACGAAAGTCTTTTGTAACCAACTGATACATTTTCTACAGTATGTGAAAAAGGAAGATTTTTATGTGTTGTGTTTGTTTTGAAAATTAAAATAAAATTATTTGCTAAAAAAAAAAAGAACTGTATTGCTAACTGGCCAAGCATCTTGGTTGCTAGGTATGTTTATTTTGGATGTTTTTATTCTTTTTATGTTTTAAAATGTAGTATTTTGATTGTAATATATAGTTTAATTGTAAGTTGCCATTGTAAGAGTCATAGAATGAGATGGGAATTATAGAAATTGAATGAATGAATGAATGAATGAATGAATGAATGAATGAATCCTTTCTGTTAGTACTTTAACAGACTTCCTTTGGCAGAAATAACAGGTTCTAAACATTTCTTAAAAGTCTTCCTATTCTTGCTTTTGTCATGTCACACACACACACACAAACACACACACCATTCTTCCTTGCCAGACTATCTCAGATATATCCTTAGGTTCTATTGAATGCATGGCACATTCAAGATGTTACTGCATACTTTCAATAATAGATGAATCACAGAAACTGTGAAGGACAGTTCAAATTGTTCAGCTTCCTTTCTGTTGTCTTTGGAAGCTGTGATTATATTCAGTGTGTTACAATGCACTAACTGAATGGGTATCCAATTTTTTTGTTTGGTTTCTTAATATTGCTCTGTTATCAACCGCACATCAATAAATGTTCATTCACATTTGCAGAAATATATGTTGTTTACGTTTGTACCATATAGAGATTGGAAGGGTGGTTTTACCCCTTAAACTTAGGGATTCAGAGAATAATAGAGTAGGATTTTACAAAGGATACCAATGTGTGTATTTGCCTTCCTGTTCACTACAGATGAATACATTTTTTTTTATTTTTAATAGTGCCATACAAACAACTACAAGTTCAACAGCAAAGCTATTATTCAGTGAAATACAAATCTACATATATTGGTGGTAAATAAACAAAACAAAACAATGATAATTAATACATTTGGATTTAATAAGTAACAAATATTTATTGCATTCCATTCTAATATATACCCATGCAATATTATCTAATCTTGAGAACAGGTAACAGTTCATCTTTTTTTGACTTCTATGTAGCTGAGGTTCCTAAGTTAAGTTGAAATCACCAGCATAAATTATATGTTTGATAGTTTGCAAAGTAGATCTCAGGAAAAGTTTGTTCTTAGCTATAAAAGTGAATGATTTATTTTACAAAAGAGTATCCTTTACTGTCACAGTTTTTATATTCCACTTCAATTTTAGAATTGCCATCAAATGTAGTAACTGTCCTTCATGCTTTATTTGACCAATCACTAATAGATTTGTCCAATCCAGCACTGGGGCCTCAAAAAATATCTGGTTGTAACATTTTCAGCTTATTACACATTTGTCCTTTTGGAAAAAAATTCCACTTAGTTACCAGCTGTTTCGTGATGCTATGCTATTTATATTGACAAAATATTTCTCAAGGTCACTTTCACAATATTGCAGGTGTACTGCACTCTAAGAGCAGATACACAAATGGAAATCATTTAAATAACATGGAACTAAATTAAAAGAAATGAAACATGAAACAAAAAAGCATGGTAAAGGAGAAAATATCCAATGTAACTATATTATTTTTTTAAAGAATAAAAGAAAAAAATCAATTTTAAACCTTCAATTTTGCAGATTACTACCCTTTCTTTTTTGAGTTTGAAATAAAGAAATAAAAAGTAAGTATTTATGCTTACATAAAATAGTAGCAGCAACTGCTACACAAAAGAAGATGAAGAAAAACAAAATTTGGTATGGATCAATACTCAGAGCTTGTAAAAAATTCACAACAGATGCATTTGTAAATATATATTTTTCTATTCTCCAAAAGAAAAACAAAATTTCTAGATAAATGGTATGTAAAAAAGATATAAACTTTCTTTCTTGCAAACGTACCTGCAACTTCAAAGTCTTTTCTTAAATATTGTACTTGTAAAGAAAGATCTGGGTAACCCAATATTTTACTTAAATGATATTTCAAGTTGGTAGCTTGTCTTGAAAGTTGTAGAAGCCAGTTTTTGATGTCAGAGTTTTAAACTTTTTTTTTCACATTGTGTAAAATCTTTTGCCTTTTGTATGAAGTGCAAATGCAGTGTATGAAATGCACTGAGCGTATAACTAAAAGTGTATCTTATATAGAGCAATACAAGCTGCTAGATCAAAAGATTCATGTGAAATTCAAATAAATATTTAACCATTTCTTGTTTTTTCATCCATCAGCTTTCAGCTTTTTTTATGATCATTTCAAGAAACGTAGAGCATTGCCAACTCAAGGTATTGGTTATTATCTTTAAAAACCTACATACAAGGCCACATTATTTGTGGAACTGCCTTTTCTAAGAGTATCTGGCTACTACATTAGGCTACATTACAGTGGACCTAGAGTCCAGGTGCCATCCTTTAATGTTGTCATCTAGTAGGACTTAGGTACATGCATTTTCTATTGCAAACCCTGCCTTGTAGAACACTCTTCATCCTTGGATCTGGCCAGTCCCCTCCTCTTTAGGCTTCTAAAAAGCAGTAAGGGATTAACATTTTCCTGATGGTCTAGGATAGAATAAGATGGGAGTTCAAAAATTGTATTGATTGATGCAAAGATTGTATCGATTGATAATTGTTTAGAGTTTTTTTTTCTTTTTTCCCTCTTTTTGTATTTTCTTATTGTTTTTCCTCCTTTTATTATTATTGGGAACTACCTTAAGTTGTATTCTACAAAATGTACAGTTATATCAATCTTATTTATAAATAATAAATAAATAAATAATAAATAAATAAATAAATAAATAAATAAATAAATAAATAAAGTTTTGCATCTATTTAGGTGTTGATAACTATGTTTGATGAAGACAGTTGTTAGAGAAGATACTTGACTGCAATTTTACACATCATTTACTTAGAATAATGATTAATGACACTTAACACCAGATAAATATGTACTAAATAATAGAGATTGAAAACATACTTCTAACAGGTCATAACTGATCCAATCCAGAAACCTAATTTTGGATAGGAGCATATTCGGGCTGGGTGGGTGGCAAAAAAAGGGGGAGAGCAATGTGTACATTGTTGACATACAGGTTTCAATTATACTGGCATGATTTTTTAATGCCTCCTTTGAATTTCCCTGGTGTCTGCCTCACCAACTTCTGTGGAAATGCTGCAGTGGTTATATCACCAAGGCGGACGTTTATAATGTTGAAAATAGGAATGAAGGCCCCTAAGGTATGCTAGAAAATGAGAGAGAAAAATGATGCAGAGAATGAACAAGCAGGGAGATTAGGAGAGGGAAAAGGAGAGAAAGACTGATGGATTTGTTGTGCATATGGGCGGTGATTGGGGGAATTAGTGTGTTACTGTGGCTTGCTATTAAAGTGGCTTTATATTCCACTTTTTCAGTCATGTACATAGCTGACACGCGAGTCCTGACAAGCTCAAATCATGGTACTACAAATCTTGACAGACAAAAGACTCCTCAATCCTGCAATGCATCTTCTGTACAGGAGCTGACATAAGCCTCTCCTCTTACAAATTCTACCTACACAGAAATGTACTTCAGATTTACTTCACCTATCCATTGGAAGAGAAAGGCTAGAAAGACAAATCAGATGCCCAAAAACTCAGCTTTGGAGCCGGCCTTGATTTATTTTAACTATTATTTTTAAAATAATGTGTGAAAACGCAAAGTAATGCAACATTGGTCAGAGTGCTGCTCTATATAACAATAGGAGGATCCATGGGATTTCATGAGTTTGAGTTTAGAGAAAACACTTTTATAGCATTCCTTAGATTTGCTTTCCTTTGGTGCCACAGTGTGGTTACAGATTGCTTTCATTTAAAATAAAGGATTATTCCAATATTATGATGCAGAAACTATGCTAGATCTTCAATTTAATAATGTATATGTATATTCTAGTATGCATTTCTCTAGTCATAATAGAATATCTTAGGCACAACATCTAAATAACTCTGCATTCACTTTAGTGCTGCTTAGTCATAGGGAATCATCTCAAAAGGATGGCTTTTGCTAGCATCAAAATAGTTTCTACCACATGGCTCAAAATGAACTGATTAAAACAAAGATGCCTAAATAGGAGAAGGAGGTTAATCTATGTCAGATGATGAAGAGCTAAAGGTGCAAAAAATTAAAAATTAAAATAAAAAGATAGTTAAAAAGATAAAGGTTCCCTTTACTGTATAATGTATAAAGTATACATTTATTGTTGTGAGGAAAACCCTAACTAAAAGCAACCAAGGTATTTGAGAAATAGAAACAACAAAATATACCTTAATGTAACTACTTACAGTGAGTGAGTGACTTACAGTGAGTCACAGGATTCCCTACTGGCAGACTGCAAGAGACAATCCTGAACAAGGGTTTTGAACTGCTTTTGAACTGCTAGGTTGGCAGAAGCTGGGACAAGTAACAGGAGATGACTCCAATACACAGCAAAGGCGATTCGAACCACTGAATTGCTGACCTTCTGATCAACAAGTTCAGCATCTTAGCCACTGAGCCAAAAGGGTTAGCATCATCAAAAGTGTTTCCATAAAATATGCATCTACCAATTTCTTTGATATGTTATTTCTTACATAAAATAATTAATGCTACAATAATTTATAATTGTTATTAATTATTTAGGAAGAGAAGAATTTAAATTTCAACAGGCAAATAGATTTCTCTCTTTTACATATAACTATTGAAAGTTTTTAAAAAAATATACAAACTATAATAGAATAAGAAGGAAAAGAGCAAAGAAAAAATTTAAATGTAGAAAGAAAGAAAGAAAGAAAGGAAGGAAGGAAGGAAGGAAGGAAGGAAGGAAGGAAGGAAAGAAAGAAATAAGGAAGGAAGAAGGAAAGAAGAAAGAAGGAAAGAAGGAAAGGAGGAAAGGAGGGAAAGAAAAGAAAAAAGAAAAAAAGAAAAGAAAGAAAGAAAGAAGAAGAAAGAAAGAAAAGAAAGAAAGAGGGAAAGAATGAGAAAATAGAAAAGAAAGAAAACATATAAAGAAGTGCTCTGGTTTTATTTGCAGCAGTTTATCTCTCTAAATTTACAATGTGACTTCTTTCTATAATCTATATTATCTAATCTTCAAAACTACAGGTCATAAGTTTTTTTTTTTTTTACTTTTTAAGAATTGGAAAAGAAATAAAAATAAAAGAAATAAAATCAAGTAAAACAAAAAAATAACCTCCCTAGATCAACAACAGCTACTAAGATTGCACACAAAATAAAATGCTTACCTTATAGCAGTATGAATGCATGAGGTTCACGCAATTGGTCCTGCACACAAGTGAAAACAAAGGAATGTCAGCTATGAACTGCCCAGATGATGCTTGCTCACATGATCCTGGGAAAATGATGATTATTAGCACTCATTGTAATGGTGGGATATGACTGGCATGTCCCAGTACGGGCATACCAGTGCCTGCTGGGAGCACCAGGTACTGTTCCAGTACAGTGCTCCTGAGGGCCACCAGCCCTCCTTACCTGTATTTGAGCTGATCAGGGCTTTTGCACACATGCACAGCGCGTATGGTGCCTGCGCAATGCTCCACCGAGCAGCTGGAGCTTCGTGGGTGGTAAGTAGGCATGCGTGTGCTGTGTACATGCATGTACTTCATGCATGCATGGGCTGCGTGCATGCTGTGCATGTGCACATTTGGATGCCGGGCCCCGTTGCAGTGTACCATTTGCAACGGGATCCGGAACCCACCACTGACTCATTGCTTCTGATATACCAAACGTCAGCCACATGATTGTGGAGACTTTGCAAAGGCTGAAAATGACCCCCACTTCTGAAATGATAAATGTTAATCACATGATCATGAGATCTCACAGGGGTTGTCATTTCAGAATTAGTCACAAGTCTATTTTTGAAGCACTGTTGTTACTTCGATCAGATATTAATTGACTTGTCATAAATTGAGAACTAAGTCTAGCAATACTGAAAATTACTAGAATTACTAGATATTTAGGTTAGATACAGTGCCATCCCCAGAACCATCATTATGGAAGGAAATGCAGAACTTGTTTGCACATGTGGACTAAAGATGCAGATGTGATGACGACGTCATTTCCAAGACTCCAGGAACTCAAAAGAAGGATGGGATTTAAAAGAGAAGTATTTGTTGAATGAGGGTGTTAGACTACTATTATACACTATCACATAAGCAACAAATAACACAAATATACTGTTTTATAATATATTATTTGGTTTTGTCAGTAAGTGGCAGTATTTAAGGTCTCTGTGAAATGATGTCACATCTATTTCTTCTTCATGTTGTGTAAAGAAGAAAGTGTCAGCCATGTTTGAAATATCATCTTGACTAGAAAATGTCTGATTGAAGCAACATCCCCTGATGTCAAAATATTCTACTAACAGGTTGTTTAAACTTAATTAATAATTTTCTCTTATGCTAAGGGCCATAGTGTTACTTCACTGATAGCAAGTAAATTAAGTGAGGTTGTCTTATAAACAAAAACCTAATAAAATATACACTGTTTGTTTCCCAACATTCTGGAATACTTTATTCCTCTAGATCAGTGATGGTGATCACGTGGAGCCATTTGTCAGGGCACACGAGGCGCTGCCCTGTCAGCTGGCCAGCGCACATGCGCACGGTGGCCAGCTGAGTTCACCCTGTTTTAAAGACATTTTTCATCCTCTCCAGGCTCCAGAGGTTTTATAGGAGCCTGGGGAGGGTGAAAAGAGCCTCCCTTGCCCCTTCCGGAGGCTTCATGAGCTTCCCTGAAGCCTCCAGAGCGCAAAAAACTGGTCCTATGAGCAAACCGGAAGTTCACTAATGGACTTCCAATTTGCTTGGAGGGTCATTTTGACTGCTCTGAAGGCTTCAGGGAAGCCTCCTGAAGGTCCCTGAAGGCTTCGGAGGGTTTAAAACGACCCTCCATGCAAACTGGAAGTGATTTCCGGTTTGCTCAGAGGGTCATTTTGACTGCTCTGGAGGCTTCAGGGAAGCCTCCTGAAGGTCCCTGAAGCTTCCGGAGGGCTTTCGAGGCGGCCTGGGAGGCTGTTTTTGCCCTCCCCAGGCTCCTATAAAGCCTCTGGAGCCTGGGGAGGGGGAAAAAGCATGCAAAATGGGGGAAGCACCTGTAGTGTGCGCATGCACACTTTGGGATCGCACATTGCATTATAGGTGAGGCACGCCCACACACGACCCCCACTGCACTCCCCCCACTTATGGCACGCAAGCCAAAAAAGGATCACCATCGCTGCTCTAGATTGTTACAATCCCTTGCTTGTGCTTGTAAGATTAGAAAAAATTTGGTTTAGTAGTGGGGTCACTTATGTGCAAATATTCCTATTGTTCAGCTCATTCAATCTTCCACTGTTTCATGCATGATGCTAATTTTGGTAAATAATGGTGATAGAGTCTCTGACATCAAAAGGCACTTCTTGACAGCAAGTTCTATGGAGGGAGATAATATTATTTACAAGTCTCTAGGTGGTTTGTATGAATGCTACCACTCTTTAAGACTATTTTGGGTATATCTTGCCGAATTGAATCTAAGCATCATACATCTCCTGCTCCTTGATTTCATCATTAGATACAAATCCTGCCATACTCTTATGAGCAATGCCTCAATAAACAGAGCATACAGATTTGAAACTTCAAGGGAATCCAATGAATTTAGTCATCCACCAATAAAATTCTCCATTGTTCAGAGCCCAAAGTTTTTGGGGTTCTTTGAGCTTGTCGTTGGTTGCCTTTTTTAATCCCACATACTAGGTAGTAAAACTTTAAAAAATGAACAGCTTTTGACAGATTAAAAAAATCCCAGCTCACCTGTGTTAAAAGAGAAATGTGATTATAGTTTAAGAGGCAAGAGAAATAAGACATTTTTAAATATAGAGAGCCATTTGTGGCTGGTTGTATCATTTTAGTATTTTGGTGGGGTTTTTTTCAAAATTATTAAAAGGTGAGTGCTTTCCACACTGCAGTATCTACCAGAAGCAATAATGAATAATATTTATTAAAGAGAGTAAAGAAAATAAAGAAAGAAACAGGAAAGAGAGAGAGAAGAGAAGAAATCTGTAACTTACATACTATTACCACGTTAAAGGGATTATACAGTACACATATGGGAGAAAATTTTCATGCTCATAACCATAATAAAAAGGACCAATTAGAGAATCCCCACAGAACCATCGATAATATTTTTAAAGGAATCCAGTTTACTAGAGAAGAAAAAAAATAACTCCCTCACCTTTCCTGGACATCCTGATCAGCAGAGACCACAATGACAAACAAGAAATGCAAGTCTACAGAAAAACCACCCATAGTAACCAGATGCTCCATTGTCAAAGCAACAATCTAACCTCCCACAAGAGAAGCTGTGTAAGGACTTTATTTAAACGAGACCAAATATACTGCAGTAATCCAGGACAGCATAAAAAGGAAATGGAGCATCTATACAACACATTCCAACAAAATGGATAGCCACACAATTTTATCAAAAAGCCCCTGACCACTCAACTCAATGCAGCACAACCAACACAAAAGAATTACACTGCCATACATCAAGAATATCCCAGAAACCACCAACAGACTAGTACAACCACATGTAGCACTCAAGCCAACTAAAGCCCTTCAAAACATCTTAAGCAAACCAAAAGACCCAGCAACCCCAGAAGAAAAATAGGAATCATCTACAATATACAACGTAATGCACAGTAATGCACAGTACTGCAACAACTACTACTGTGTTTCCCCAGAAATAAGACATTTTCTTTTGACCCCCCCAAAATAAGAACTTGGTCTTATTTTCAAGGAGCTCTTATTATTTTTGAGGTGCAGGAGGCAGAGAGTGTGGTCACCTTATGGCTACTGCTATGTTGCAATATTTTCGGGAGGGCTTATTTTCAGGGGAAAACATGCGCTCAAAAGTCCAATTGGGCTTATTGTCCAGGGAGGTCTTATTTTGGGGAAAATGGTACATAGGACAAATAGGCAAAAGACTGGCAGAATGCATCCATGAACACCAACTGGCAGTCAGAAGACATGACAAAAAATTATTTAATTTCATAACACATAGACAGATTTAACCATAGTTTCAATTGGAAAAATGTGACAATCCTATACCAGGCCAAGTCCAAAAATGCCAGGGAATTTCTAAAAGCCTGGCACTCTGACAAATCAGCCACCAATAGATGCATCAACATTAACAACATCTATACAAAAGACAGTACAAAAGAAACAATCAACCAGCCTCAAAGAGAAAATGACTCCATCACCAGTAATCAGCACTCAGATCAGCATAGATGAAGGTTAACTTCAGACCAATAATCAAGTTGGTCAATCAATACTCCAATCAAGAACGGCCAAAGATCCATCAGTAAACAGCCCAACCAAAGAATTTCTAAGGCTGTCCCCACCCACACAGACAGGCAAGATACCAGAATATAAACCAAAGAAAACCCCACTCTTTACTAGCACTGATTATGTTACCTAGTTAGGGTAATGAAATATCTGCAAAAAAACAAGTGAGCACAGAGAGCACCAAGGATCCCTCATTTCATGCCCCTGCTAGACAAAATGTTTTAATCTTTAAAACTGTCATAAACATTATGATTATTGTGAAAAGGCAGTTCAGAAGACTTCCACTTTATGTGCTTGGGAAGAAAACCATCAATGTTTAGAGGTTACCTAAAATTATATATAAAAATGTATGATACATATAAGCATTACACAAACCACCAGAGGGGGATCTAAACAAAAAAGATTAAAAATACCAATGATACAACAGTTCAAAACGATGCCTAGTTAAATAGCTTTCATCCTTTTCATTGTTGTATTTTAGCAGTATTAAATAAATCTGGAAAAAAAAACATTGATTGCAATCCTGGGCGTATTTATTCCAAAATTTCAAATACTATACTAAAGGAGACTTCTGACAGGTAAGAAAATGAAAAAAAAATATCTAAACGAGTTTAAAACAATTGAATTTGATACACTTCTCAATACACATGTGTCCTTATAAACCACACTTTATATATTACATTTATTTCTTAACCTTTTAACGTCTTTGTTAAAAGAAGTTAAAATCCTAAACTTTCTTTAGGATTTTATTAACTCCATCTAACCACAACTTTCTCATTCTTTCCTTTCTCCCCAACCCATTCATCCTTCTGCCACATATTTTTATGATTCAATTCTCACTACTCCTCTCTACATGATAAAAATAGATCAGCATACTTTCATTGTGCTTTTGCATACAATTGATATTTTGAGTTGGAGGGGGAGGGAATTTCTTCAAGTCAGAGTTGGCCTCTGATGACTGCCTGGACTAATCCCTATGGTTTTCTTGGAAAGATTTCAGAAATGGTTTGTCATTTCCTGCTTCTGAAGTCTTAGAGAGCATGCCTGTTTCAAGGTCACCCAGTTGGCTTTGTGTCTAAGGTGGGGCTAGAACTTATAGTTCCCAGTTTCTAGCCCCATGCCTCAACCACTATATAATAGCGGCTCTCATTCAGTTACCTGATTATTCTTGAATCCCCTCTGGTTTTGTTTTAGTACACATATTTCTTACATCACTGCATTCATCCTACTTTTATGTTTCTCTGACATACTTAGTCCTCACTACCACATAGCAAAGTTAACACTTATATATGCATGCATTCCTCACAACTGAGCTATCACCTATTGTCTGCCAACATTTGCACAGCCAAAAATTCTCCATTCATTTTCCTATTGCTAAAAAAAGGCACATTAATTCATCTATTTGTTCTGCTCCTTACCATTTAGGAATAGTCTTGCTATTGTTCACTCTATTTTCCTGTGAGATCGATACATTACTTTTCATATCCTCATTTCTCATTTTTTGATGCAATCTATGATTTTTTCAATATGGATTTTATGGTTTTATATGGTTTTTAAAATTGTTCTTACATTTCTGTATTATTTTGGAATGTTTATATTGTCTTTAAATGTGAATCACACAGTATCATATCTTGAGATGGGTAGCTATAAAAAATGGAAAGAATACTAAGTAAATGAATGTCACACATGATTTTTTTTTGTAAAATGCACATTATAGTATATTATGAGTAGGAAGTTTTAACATCTAAAATAATCATATTGTGCTTGGCTGTAAGTTAAATTTAGTTTTACAGCAAAATTTAGCAACGTAGAATGTGATGTCCAGAATTCAACGTTCAGAAAATGTACAAAAGAATTCATCTGAGTCTCCAAGAATAATCAAATCCAGAAGCAATATTGTGCTATTCATGTATCAAGTCATGAAGCAGTTGCGTAACACTAGAGGATTCTGGGAGTACCAAAAAAGCTCACTGTAAACTTAAGAGAACTCAGACTTCATGATGTGTTCACTAAAAATCTAAGGAGGAAGTCTACAAGATAACATCTGTTTGAAGCTGCACAAATCCTGAAGAGTAACAAAGCCATAAAGAAAGAGGCTAATACTATAATCTGCAAGGTATGTACTGTCTTTGCACTCCTGCTTATGGAGAACTCAAATAATGCCTGCACCAAGTGCAAATTGATCAGATTGCTAGAGAACAAAATGGAACATTTTGACACATCAAGCCACTTTGCGTCTCATCCATGAAAATAAGGAAAACCTCAGAAAGGCAGAAGATTATATTCAAACTAAATGAATCAAGGACAAAATAGCTACAAGGAAAAATAAAGCCCTAGAGGAAGACAAATTATAATGTATCATTTAGAGGCAAAAAAAAATAAAACCCCAAGAAGATTGTCCCTGCCAGTGGAGTTGAACAACCAATTTCATATCCTCCCCATGGAAGAAAATACGTAGGCATCTGGAGTAGAGTCTTTATCAAGTGTTCCAGTGACAGGAAGAAAAGTAGCTCAGACTGTCACAAAGAGGAATCCACAGAGTTCCCCAAAGAGAAGAGGTTTGGTGACTCACTTTTCAGAGGAAGAGAATCGGCCATTTGTAGACCAGACAATCTATTGTGGAAGGTTTGTTGTCTCCCAGGTACAAAGATCAAAGATGAAACAGAGAGGCTTACCCAAATAATTAAGCTCAGTGATTATTATCCCTTTCTCTTCTTTCATGTTGAGATGAACAATAAAACAACAAAGATCCTTAAAAAGCATATCAAGTTTCGACCATCATTTGTCAGCTGTGACCAGGGGGGCATTTGCCCAGGTTCGCCTGGTGTGCCAGTTGCGGCCCTACCTGAACCGGGAGGCCCTCACAACAGTCACTCGAGCCCTTGTGATCTCTAGGCTGGAATACTGCAATGTGCTCTACATGGGGCTGCCCTTGAAGAGCATCCGGCGACTTCAGTTAGTCCAGAATGCGGCCGCGCGAGTGATCGTGGGCGCACCGCGGTTCGCCCACATAACACCGATCCTCCGTGAGCTGCGCTGGCTACCTGTTGATCGTCGGGTGCACTTCAAGGTCCTACTTACCATCTATAAAGCGCTCCATGGTAGTGGATCTGGCTATTTGAGAGACCGCCTTCTGCCAATTACCTCCCTGCGTCCCATCAGATCGCACAGGGTAGGCCTCCTCCGAATTCCATCCGCCAGTCAGTGCCGACTGGCGACTACGCAGAGGAGAGCCTTCTCAGTTGCAGCTCCGACGCTATGGAACAATCTCCCCGTGGAGATCCATACCCTCACCACCGTCCAGGCCTTCCGCACGGCCCTCAAGATCTGGCTATCGCGTCAGGCCTGGGGATAGGACTTTACTCCCTCCCCTCCCGAATGCTGAGTGAATGTTGTGCTTTTATGGTTAATTTTTTTTACTCACGTTTTCTTTTATGTCTTGTCTTGCACTCCCTTCCCTCATTATTGTAAGCCGCCCTGAGTCCCCTCAGGGAAAAGGGCAGCCTATAAGTGTTCAATAAAACAAAACAAAACAAACAATACTATGAGCAGCTATGTACGAAGGCAAAAGAGTTAGTAGCACAGGTGGTGTTTTCATTTGAACTTCCAATGGAAGGTTTTCACCCAATATGGGGACAAAAGAATTTAAAGGTAAAGAGAACTTTAGGTTTCTGGACCATGGCTTATGTTAGCTACAGGAAGGGCTTCTTGAAAGGAATAGGCTTCATCTCACAAAGACCAGGATGAATGTTGATGTGGCACATCCATAGATCTTCAAACTAAATCTGGAGGGGGGAGATCAATTTTAGGAGCAAAGCATATATCTCAAGTCAACAAACTAAGCAATGAGGAAGGGGCACTCAGGCACATAATAGGAGATACAGGAAACAAATGCAGAGTTAACATAAAGGGTTCAGATGCCTATACCCTAATGTGCAAAATATGGCAATCAAAGACAGAGAATTTGAGGTTTTAATATATAACTGCAGATATGATATTGTAGAAAGAAAGAAAAACTGCTTGATTTCTTCTTTGCATAAAAAGGAAAAAATAGCCCAAGATATTAAAAGCACCATGGAAAACAGAACAGAAATGCACATCAAAACAGGCAAGAAATTGACAAGAGAACACCTATCCGCTTTGGATAAGTTCAAATGTTTGGGACCAGATAGTTTACATCCTAAGGTATTAAAGATGTTGGCAGATGTGATCTCAGAACCACTGAATGAAATCTTTCAGAGTTTTTGGAACATGGGTGAATGTCAGAGGACTGGAAAGAGTTGATGTGATTCTAATATTCAAATGGGGGGATCGAGGAAACTAAAGATCAATCACCTTGACATCAATACCTGGGAAAATTCTGGAAAAGTAATCAAATAGTGAATTTGTGACCAACTAGAAATGAAGAAGCTGATTATTGAAACACAACATAGGTTCTTATTCCTTTCTTGGTTAAAGTGATTAAATTGGTAGATCAGGGAAATGCTGTGGCTATAGCAGTGACGTGCGGTGACGGTTACTGTTGGTGAGGCAAGACTGCAGCAGCGGAGAGAAGCAACGTCCCTGGCACTGTGTCCGACAGGCATCTCGCATTTATGGTGGACATAACGCGAGACGTCTGTCGGACACAGTGGTGGGGGTGTTGCTTCTCGCCGCCGTCACGCTCCACTGCCTTGCCCCCCGCCTTCTCCGATGAACAATCCTGCTGCCCCGGCCTACAGCCAGCCCATCCACCCCTCGCTCGACCTGCTCCCTGCCTGGACTCACCGCTCTTCTCCTCCTCCTCCTCCTCATCCCCGCTCGGTGCTGGGCTGGCTGCAGGCCGGGGCATCAGGATTGTTTGTCGAGGAGGTGGGGGGGCAAGGCGGTGGAGTGCGACGGTGGCGAGAAGCATCTCAGATGGAGCCGGGACACCCGGAAGGCAAGCCGGCACTTTGGCATGCCTTTAAATGCCGGCTTGCCTTCCAGGTGTCCTGGCTCCATCTGAGATGCTTCTCGCCACCATCGCGTTCCACCGCCTTGCCCCCCCCAGCCTCCTCATACGAACAATTCTGATGCCCCAGCCTGCAGCCAGCCCACCCACCCCCGCCCGACTGCTGCCTGCCTGGACTCACCGCTCTCCTCCTCCTCCTCCTCCCCACTTGATGCTGGGCTTTAAAGGGGTCTCCCCTCCCCAGCCAGTCAGCCCACCCAGCCAATTCCTCCCCCCCACCACCACTGTGCCCAACAGGCCAGGTGTCTCGCGTTTATGGCGGACATAAATGCGAGACGCCTGGCCTGTTGAAACACAGCGGCAAGAACATCCCTGCCGCTTCTGTGCTCCGCCGCCTCGCCCCCCCTGCCTCCTCCGACCCCGCCGCTGTGAAGAAAGAAAAAAAAACACACAGACAAAGCTCACAATAAAAAATTAATTTTTTTATTAAATTACAAATTACAAATTAAATTACAATAAATTTGAATCCCCCCCTCCCTCCGTCTGATCCACCTTTTCCAGCTGTGGAAACTCTCTCAACTCTCCTCTTGTCCACGCAACGTAAGCGTGCTAACGTAAGCGTGCTCCTAAGGCATGATTCGCTGCTCCCCGATCAGGAGGCGGGAGAATCAGTGCCTCTTTTGCATATGAAAGTGTTCGGTTTTTAACTCCTCCTTAACTTTTAAAAGGCGAACAATTCCTTAGGCAAAAGAGGCCCCGAGTTCTCTGGCCTCCTCCCATAGTTAACACTGAGAGCAGACACCAAGCCACTGTGACTTTGAATCTGGTAGCAACTACCCTGGCTTTAATTATTAAAAAAAAGTTATTTAAAATTCTTCCTTTCCCTCAGGAGACTGGTGAGGCCCTGCCTCCCCTGCCTCTAGTGACTGCACGTCCCTGGGCTATAGTATACTTGGACTTCAATAAAGCATTTGAAGAAGTAGACCACTTCTTGATAAGATAGAACAATATGGATTAGACATTAACACCACCAGATGGATTCACAGTTGGCTGACCAATTGCACTCAGCATAAAGTCCTAAATGGATCTATATTTACATGTTAGAAAGTATGCAATAGGTATCCAGTGTTACTTGACAGACTTGGGCATTGGATCCTATCCAACCAAATGAAGTTCTGTTGTGAGAAAAGTAATGTCCTGTTCTTAAGCAGGAAAAACCAAATAGAATAGGAGATACTTGGCTCAACAGTACTAATTGCAAGAAGGATCTAGATATCCTGGTGAATCACTGCCTAAATATGAGTCAGTAAATATGCCAAAAAAGCCAACACAATTCTAGATTGCATCAACAGAGGGATAGTATCAAAATCATGGGGAGTGATAGTATCGTTTTACGCATTTGTAAGATCACACTTGCAATATTGTGTCTAGTTCTGGTCACCATGATTAAAAAAAAAGATGCTGAGGCCCTACCATAGAATGACAGCAGAGAAGAGCAAAAATGATCATATATCAAATGATGAATGGCTAAGGGAACTAAGTATGTTTAGCCTAATGATAGGAAGGCTCAGGGGAAACACGATAGCAATCTTCCAATATTGGAACAGCTATCACAAGGAAGTGGCATTGATTTATTCTCCATAACACTTGATGGCAGGATAAGAAGCCATAAGGAGAAATTTCCTGGCAGTGAAAGCGATTAATCAATGGAACAACTTGCTTTCCGGAGTTGTGGGTGCTCTATTGTTGGAGGTTTTCAAGAAAAGATTAGGCAATCATTTCTGTAGGATGCCATAAGAATTCCTGCCTTGGGCAGGGGTTGGACTTGAAGAACTCCAAGGCCCCTTCCAGTTGTATGATTCTATGACTTGTATACAAAGTATATAATTTCTATGTCATATGTATGCAGGGACCATAATAATTTTATATTATCTCAAGAAAGGGTCCATGTTCTTCATATAGGAGAGTGTTTACAGAAAGAATGTTTACAGGTAGGATCCAATATTGTAAGGTTTTAATTGTTTTTCCCCCCACTTCTTAGGAACTGTTTTGCAAGACTGATACAAGTCATTACAACTGTCCATCATTGATGCCAGCAAATACAGTTGTTATCTTGCTGTTACTCAAAATGTGTATGTCATCAGCTGCTTTGCATGGAATTCATGATATTTACCATCAGTTACTTTGCATGGAAACATTTTTAAATACTTGGACAACATCCTAGAAATGTTGATAAATGTTTAATTATCATACTCTATATGATAATTAAAAAGATTAGCACCATGCTTAAATATTTTTCATTTTTTTCTAGAAATATTTTTCCTTTTCATTTAATAAAAAAAAAATAAACAATTGGTGTGGTTGGCGATATTGTTCCTTTGGCGTGTTGGCAGTGGCATGGATACAGAACAGAATAGAACAGAATGGCAGAGTTGGAAGGGACCTTGGAGGTCTTCCAGTCCATCTCCCTGCTCAAGCAGAAATGTATACTATTCAAGTAAATGGGTTCAATCTCTTAAAAATCTCCAATGTTGGAGCACCCACAACTTCTGGAGGCAAGTCTTTCCACTGATTAATTGTTCTAACTGTTAGGAAATGTCTCCTTAATTCTAGGTAGGTTGGAAACTTCATTAGTTTCCATCCATTGTTTCTCATCCTGCCTTCAGATGGACAATAGGACAACCTCCTTTTCTTTGTGGCAGCCCCTTAAATATTGGATCGCTACTATCATGTTACCCCTAGTCCTTCTTTTCATTAAACTAGACATACACAATTCTGCAACCATTCTTCATATGTTATAGACATCAGTCTGCTAATTATCTTTGTGGCCCTTCTCTGCACTCTTTCCAACATCTTTTTTATATTGTGGTAACCAAAATTGGTTGCACTATACCAAGTGTGGTCTCATCAAATAATTATGAAGTGGTACTAACACTGCATGTGATCTTGATTCTGTTCCTCTGTTAATGCAGCCTAGGACCGCATTGGCGTTTCTGGTAGCTGCAGCACACCACTGACATATTTAAGTGGTTGTCCACTAGGATTCCTAGATCAAAAATGGTCAAACCAAAAGAAAATTGTTTAGTCCTCGCAGTTACAAATGACAGCCAGCAACAGCCAGGCCACACCTGATTGGCTCTGGCATGGCATGGCTGAGTGCGGGCTGTCAGATGTGCGGCTATTGGCCTCCCTGCTTGACAGCTCCGTATAAATAGCTGTCAAGCAAGGGGGAGGTCCCAGTCTACCGCTAACTTGCTTGTTGTACAGTTCTGTTATAAAGACTGCTGTTGACCTACCTCAGGCGCCTCCTGCCTCTTTCCTTCAGGGAACTTATCACTGGCGATGAGCTGGTGGGATCTACAGGCCCTGAGAAACAGCCTAAACAGAGACAGACAAGCATATCATTTTTGCTCTCCGCGCTGTGAGAGATCTAATCACATCAAACTATGGCTGCTATCCCTCCGTTCACTCCCTTTGGGACCCCTGGTGAGTCGTGGGCTGGGTTCCTGGAGCACTTCAAGTGCTTTTTGATAGCCAACAACAGACAGGGGTACTCTCAAGCACAGAAGTGTAGTTTCTTCCTCAGTGCCTGCAGCCCCGAAATATTTGGGACGGCCCATTCTTTCGCGACCCCGAGACTGGTCTATGAGTTGAGTTAGGGCAAGCTAATGGCTGGACTTAAAAATCATTATGCCCCAACTCCCTCAAAAATTACACGCCACTATGCCTTCCACCAGTGCGTGCAGAAGGAAACTGAGTCAGTCAGTCAATTCCTTCAATCGCTAAGAGTTGCCGCCATCCAGTGCGAGTTTCTCGATCTGGAGGACAATTTGGTCGAACAATTTGTTTGCGGCATGAGGAACATTTGCCTCAAATAGTGACTGCTTGCCAAGCATCACCCTGCCTCAGGCAATTGACGAGGCTAGGGCTGCAGAGCTGTCTGAGCAGTCGACAGTTGAGATGGCCAGATTCATGCCTCTGCCTCCACTGCCATCCCCGCGAGCCTGCCTGATCAACGAGCTAGCCCTGCTGCTTGACCCAGACGACGAAGACCAGGTTGACTGCCTGAGAGCCGTTCCTCGGCGACAACTGCTTCCTCAAGCCTGAGCTGCTGCAGCAGCAGCCACCTGCCTTGGTTGCAGAGGCAATCATGCCCGGGCGTCCTGCTCTTTCAAAGCGTCAGTGTGCCGCCACTGTGGCAAGAAGGGGCACCTGGCGCAAGTCTGCTGGGCTACACTGCCACTGCCTTTGCAGGCCGAGCCTCCTCTACCTGCCTACAGCCCACCTGCCCAGCCGAGAAGCCAGTAACCCCACCATGAGCAGTGCCACCGCGACGACTGCTTCACCATAGAGAAGGACTTCCCTGCCACCCCTGCAGAGTCAGTCAGCCAGGCGACGGCCGGCTCGAAAAAGATTATTGTGACTGTCCACATTGAGGGATCACCGTGCCTGATGGAGGTGGACTTGGGGTCCTCCCAGTCCCTACTCTCTTGGGCCACCTTCAACTGCCTCTGTCGCAGCTGTCTCTTCCGGACACTCTGCTTAGAGACTACCAGGGGACTCAAATTCCAACCCTGGGCTGCTGTGGGGTGTGGGTGGAGTATGGGGGAAAATGCTGCTGCCTCCAAGTCTTGGTTGTTCTTGGGCCTGGACTGGTTCACCCCATGGGGCCTCTCCCTCTCCGAGGCATTTAAAAATGGTCAAACAAAAAGAAAATATATTTAGATTCAGAGTGGAATGGCTTTTTGAAGAATTTAGAAACAGCTAGAGATTATATTCATCTCTAAAATTTATCTATCTATCTATCTATCTATCTATCTATCTATCTATCATCTACCTATCATCTACCTATTTATTCATTTACATAGCGACCAAACTGATATAATCACAACTACAAGTACCCAGGTCTTTAGCATTTTCTTAAAGGCCAGCAGAGTTTAGGCCAATCTGATCTCAGAGAGACAGGTCTTCCAGAGGGCAAACAGAGTGACCCAAAAGACCCTCAAAAATTCCAGATGACATTTGTTTGGCCATTTCTGGATATCTAGTACATTATTGATGCTACATAAGAATTCAGCTCTTCTGTTGCCACCAGATGTTCATTTACAAGAAAGCATAAGAGATAAATTCACCATGTTTATTGTAAATCAGCTTGGATTCAGATTCAATCTGGAACTAAAAGGAATGCAACACATTTCAAGAAGCATATCCCTAACTTAGCATAATAATTAGGAGGTTCAATTTGTGATAAATGCCCCTTGCCTTACAAGAATGAACAAGGCAGCTCTGATTATTCTGTTGTGTTGTTGATTGATCTTATTCCTGAGCAAATGATAAGTAGTCATATTGTTGGATCTGCAATGAAATTAATGTTTCATTTAAACATATTTATACAGTATTCTACATGATTTCATAATATGGAAGTAGTAATGAACTGGTGTCTCATGGAACAGACAGTGGAAATAAAGCATGTGTATCACTGTGAATGGCAAATCTTCCACGTTTACCCCCCCACTTCTTATTTTTGTGAATTTGATTCATTAGACTTGACAGCTATTTGTTAAAGTTTACACTGAAATAAAATTCTTTGCATTGTCTCTAATATGATGGTTTTTGCATATTTTTCCGGGTGTCTCTGAATACATAGATAAATTGCACTGGAAATCCTTTAACCAGTCATCCTAAATTTTCTAAGGTTACCTTAAAACCAGATGGAAAAGGGTGTGGATGAGCCATTTCTTTTAAGTCTAAAAATGTTGGATGACAGGCTAAGAGTTGCATATGTAAAGAAAGCTATAGGTAGCAAATGAGAGGGGTTTTGTTTTTAGCTCCGCTCTTAATTCTTCAGATTACATTGCACATGCCCGTAATATACTGAGTACCCATGACATTATCTCTTACAAAACAGGAGAGATAAAGCTCTGGCCATATTGTCTAAAAATTGTATTATTAGTGGGAAGCTCTTCAGTTCAGACTTGATCTTTCATGCTTTGCATCCCCTAATATGCCACATCATCAAAGGAGAGAAGAGTCTAGTTTGAACACAAACAAACAAGCTGATAGTATAATACCTCCTGAGATAAAGGCCTTAAGCACTTTCTCTTTTAGTCTTATGACTAAATACATTTGGATGAATTTTAGGATCTCAGTAATTGCCTTATGGAAGAGATAGTAATCATCACATGGTATTTCCTTGTTTTATCCCAAACTAAGTCATCAGTAATTTCAGATGTTCTTTAGAAAGCTGATGTCATTATCACCCCTGAACCACACTGAGAACATTTATGAATATTATATAGCAGTTATGCAATAGTAATAATTGCTTGGTTTCATGTTCTGATCAAGAATTCGATAAAAGAGAGCCTTTAGGGACGTTTCTGTAACAATTACCACAATATCACTGAAATATACAATAATACTATATTGTATGTATGTATATGTGTGTGTGTGTGTATGTGTGTGTGTGTGTGTATGTGTGTGTTTGTGTGTGTGTGTATATATACCAAAAGAGAAGCAGGCAGATGGGCACCATGAACTATATAAGAAAGCCAAGTTAGCTTTCAAGTAACTGGAATCATGGATTTGTCAGCTGATTGGGACATAATAGCCTCAATAGTTCTATGTCTTCATCTATGATGTAATTTGAAATAAATAGCAAAATGGTCATTTTCGTAAGCACATTTACCAGTGAATCAATGAAGATCACACAATTGCAGAGTTATGGAGATAAGAAATAAAATACCTTAATAACAGCAATATCAAACTAAATATTACCTTTAAATGTAGAACTAATATGTATATAAATTAATCACATGAAACCTTTAACTTATCCCCTTTTCAGCTCAGAAAGGAAGTTTCTCATTTGACCTATATGCACTATCTATGCAAATATTTCCAATGCAATAAGGAAAGGAAAACTTCCCAAATGTTATTTATTTCTACAGTATATAGCAATGCTCTACAAAGCTGTAGGATCTTGTGTAAGAAAATTATCTCAGAAGTGAGAAATTAATATAGCACATGATTTTGATTAATATCTATTGTAATGCCTGTTCATTATGATGTATTATATTATTATATACTATGATGCAAGTAACAGTTAAATGGGAAATTTATGATTAAAGAAGAAAAAACCCTAAATTAGGCAATCAAACATTTTAAATTCAGTGTTCAATGATGTAACATATTGTAGTGTTTTAGAAGTGATTGGGAGACTTATTGCTAAATACATTGCACATTTTTCTTATTTCCGTGCGGCTATTTAAAGTAGCTGCATTTTTCTCCATGATTCTGAAAAAGCACTTGTTTGCTTTAAGGAGTTGATACATGAATGCCACTTTGTCCTCAATGCCACTCACTAAAGTATCCGTCTTTAAGCTCACAGGAAAGCTTTCAATGGGACATATCTATTTTAAAGATGCCCTGTGCAATTCCAAAGCACCCTAAATCATGTTTGAAACATTCACTGCTCTAACAAGATTAGTCAAAAAGACAAAAATGTAGATATAGATAGGAGATATATGTTTTATTTTCCTATATTTACTGTAATGCTGTAACTTGCTCTACTTTCTGAAAATTAGCTAGGTAAAAACTTAAATAAGTAAAAGTTGAAGACCTAGATAAGGATTTAAATAACTAAAAGTTCTGCCAAATATTCAAATAATTTAACAGTTCACCTAGGGTCAGGTAAGCTGTTGTGGGAGGCATGGCCCATCCATGTCGTGCAGCTCCGCTGCACATGTGGAACCGGTTGTTAAATTTCCACCCTTTGCCAAAAGTTTCAGAAGGGGCATGTCTGCAGTGGCCTTGGGGCTGTTTCAGCCTTCTGGATGGCTCCTTTAAGAGGCGAGGTTTCTGAGGGAGTACCATAGAGACAAGGAGTTGATGCTCCCGAGATTTTGCACAGGAAAGTGAAGAATTGGGGAGAAGTGGAGGGAAAGTTCTTCCTCCCCATGAAACTGGGTGCAGGGGGTGTTGGTCAGTCTGTGGGAAAAAGTGAGAGGGGTGAGGAATTAAGTTAGCAGCGCGATCAAAGCTGGGCCCAATGTCAGGGAGACTGCAGGGTTAGTTTGGCCAGGCAAAGTATTACACTCACAAACACTGCTATCAAAGAGGATCCTGGGCACTGCGCTCCAATGAAAAAAAATGGACAATGGAGCGGCCAGCATGAAGGAAGGAGGATAAGAAGGAAGGAAATCAGCTTTCTCCTTCTCTCATGCTTGCTGCTCTGTTGCTTGTTCCTCCATTGCAGCGTAGAATCCAGGATCCATTTTGATAACAGGGGAGGGGGTAATTTAACAACCAATTTTCCTGAACCAGTGCAAACTAGCTGAATCCTATCAGTGGGTGAAATTACCTGAGGCAGGGGTCCCCCAACTGCCAGTTCATGGTCCAGTACTGGTCTGCGACCCATTGTGAACTAGTCTGTGCAATTGGTGGGCAGGTTCACAAGTGTAGGAAGCTCCATACGTGCAAATGGCAGAACCATCCCCTCTGCCCCCACTGCTGCCACTGCTGCCAGTCTACAGAGCCAGCCACTGACATAAGGGAATGAATACTTCCACAAATGATCCGCCAATCCCTAAAATCCATTCATTTTATTGATATATTTTCTCTATGGTAAATTGGTTGTAGTGGGGTCTTTACTTTAGAAAGTACTATGTTATAAAAACTAATTTGAGGGGATCACATTTGACACCTGATGGCAAGCACCTCTTTTCATATTTTAAAAGGACAGCTCTACTGAGGACTGTCTTCTCTTTACTAGCAAACTCAAAGTGATGTGTGAAAAGATACTGATAATGAATTTCCAAACCATCTCACTGCCAATTTCTTTATATCAGCACCAGGTTTCTATGCCTGAAATAAAACATTAGATTATCTACCAGAATTCCTAGTAGTATATATCTGGGAGTTTTTTTTTTAAAAAAAAACCTTTGGTTGTTAAATTTACATAAGTAGAAGGGGAAAATGACATAGCAAAGATAGAAACTCTCTTTATTACAGAACGGGAACCTACTAGAACTAGACATACACTTCCTCTGATGGCAATTGTAAATTTCTACACTGTGACCACAGAAATAAGAAACATTAACATGTCTGGTCAAAATTGCATAAAGCTAAATGTCCTGAAAGTTATATGGCTATTATTAACTGCATGCAATGAATTTACAAAACTCATGAATGCACATTATGATATTGCTGTCATGTATTTTATTCTTTTATGTTATAACCAGCATGGTTTATTGAGTAATGAAAGGATATCACTGGTAGAGCTTTCCCTTTGCAGCATCTCAAGTGAAGTCTACAAGGGATTAGACTCTAAAGGCAACAGAGAAACTTCAGCTTGTCCACAAAATGGGCAGTTATGCATGTATATCTGGGGTGCAAGCTATATTAGTTAACAGTATTGTTTAATGACCTGGTTGTTACCTTTAAGGCCCTTCGTGGCATATGGTCTCATCATTGAAGGGAGTGACTATCTCCTATGGTTTCTGGCTGTCCAATAAGCCCTCACAGGCTGGCATGCCCCAGGTCCCATGTTTAAAGTAGTATTATCTGATGGGACCTAGGAGGTGTATATATATGCTGCCTAGAGTTTTCATAAGTTGAGCAGTTTTATAAATATCATACATAAATGAAAAACAAATAATTTTCTCCCAATCTACCAAATTGTGAGAATCTCCAAACTAAACACCAGCTGGTATATAGAAGGGAGGCAGAAGATAGATTTGAGAGATTTGTGTAAATACTATCTGAAATCCATTCACATGGCATGCATGTAGTCATTTATCCTAATGATATAATACATTGAGCACGGCATTGCTTCTCTCCTTCCCAAAATCTATTAAAATATATCTGCTGATTTTTAATTAAAAATGGAACATAAAATCAGTAATAGGAAGCACAAGAAAATCTGAATCTAATTTACTGAGTCAGTCCTGTCCTTGCCCAGAGATGTAGAGCCTCACTCAGCAGTTCTAGAGATACTGCTTTATTTTGGATCAAAGCTTTATATTTTATGCTTGGGAGTTTCATTTTATTTAGAAATTAGGAAACTCAGAAAAATATCAGATCCAAAAATCTAGATCAATGTTACATTTTTCTCATTGCTCAGAGCTACAATCTTAGGACAAGGTATGGGCTGCTTGAAAAAATGTAGATAATTGTGTGTTTTGTGTCTTTGTATACTACAAAGCAATTTTTGGAACTAACCCTGAATTATTACTATAAACAGTAGTTAGATCTAACATGTACTGGGTGAACTGAGAAAGTCATCAGAAATAAATAGTGGCTAGTAGAAGACATATCAATTATATATAGGTCACAGCAACACTAAGTGTCCCTATCACCAATGTGTGCACTCTTGATTATAGAGCAACATGAGTCATAAAAGAAGAAAGGGGAACTTGTAACTCATGAGCTGTTTATGCCATGCATAATATGCAAATAAATTAAAAGGTCCTAAACATATAATGAAAACAAAACTTTGCTTCCTAGGAAAAGACATCAAAAAGTCTGTTGAAAAAGCAGAAGTGTATTACATCAAAAACCTAGACTAAAAATGAAACAATGGTTACCCACATATATCATCATAATTAAAAAACTGAAAAAGCAAGAATCTTAAAACTAAGCTTCTTTTTAATTATTACTATATTTTTGGGATTATTGGTTTTATACTTAATAGATTTCTTTAAGATTGTTTTTAGGTCTTTTGTAAAGCACTACTAGGAAGATGGAAACAAACATAAAAATAAAAAATAAAGTTATTTGGGAAGCTAATATATGTTTCAGCAGATGAGAGTCACAGAAGGAAAAGATATCATCCTTGGACAGTACAGTAAGCCTCACCATTTCTAGATGCAGGAATCCAGCCCTGGGAGATTGACAAGTTCAGAAAACAAGAATTACTTAGATTTTTATTGCTAGTAGAATAATGTAGCAGAATCTGAAAAGCCTACCAAGGTGATTTTCCTGCTTGATTTGATTTGAGACTACTCCAGAGTCTCTTTCTCATGCTTGCCCCTCTTCTAGGCTCAATATTATCTTCTTTGATGATCCTGTTTCATCCCTTAACTGTCACGCTACCCCTTCTGTGCCCTGTATCTATTAGGTGTTCCAGCATAACAGTTGGGGTGTTGTAAGGATTCTCACTATGAAAAAAAGAGGGATTGCTAGAAAAATCAGTTTTGGATTAAGTATGCTAAGTGTGGACAATCAAGTTATGCCCAAAGACATGTAGTTTCAAATGTCTTTGAAACTTTCTAGCATTTCTTGGGCTAGTCATTGTCAAACAAATCTTTCTCCCGACACTCTTACAAGCATAATAAAAAGTGTGTTCCTCTAAGACATATTTTGATTTTAAAGAAAAGTAAATGGAATATAGATAACGTAGCACTGAGGCAGAATGAAAGTTTCTTTGAAGGTTAGAAGTATGTTGCTAAATGTATGAAAGGTGTCATCTGAACAGATACAAGATTCTTGGATTTGTCAGAACACCTATGAACAACTGCAGCTGCTTTCTAGGCCAAGACCCCTAAGGGATAGAGTCTTGTTTGCTCTGTGGTTTATATATCTGGGTGAACTGGAGGTGTAGAATGTGCCTCAAACAAAGACATTAAGCCACTAGAGGACAATAGGTAATGGAGTTTAGGAGAGGATCACTGAAGAAAAGAGCAATGTATCCGAGGACCCCAAGCAAAATTGGAAGAACATCTGGGCATCAAAGTGGTTGATAAAGAATTGGCAACAAAAAACAGGAGCCACTGTATCTGGAAAAGACAGCCCAAGAGTAACTGATTGGGGGGGAAATGACTAGGAAGTACAGAGCCATTGAGAGTTGGGTAGCATACAAGTTTAATATAGTTTAATACTCAATGACTCTAAGACCAGAAACTCTGTTGCTGAATTAAACAATCATTAAGTGAGCACCATGTTGACATGATGGTGTTTTTAGCATTTTTGTGTGGTTATTAAGCTAAAACCACACAGATTATTAAGGGTGGCTTCACGTGACCATCAATGTTTCACACCAGCTCCAGAGGGGAGAGTTTTGTGAGCCCCCTCCCCCATGATTCTTACCCAGTCTCCCTTTCATTGTGCACCTGGAGGGTGGACTAAATGCCCTTTTAGTTTCCACGGTGCAGAGGGATCCCAAGCTAGAGCTGATGAAACTCCAGAAGGTCAAAGTGGATCCAGAGATAGAGGGGTCTGGCTGGGCTCTCCCCCCCCCCCACTCAGTATGGAAGGAGGGAGCCTCCGGCAGCTGCACCGCATGACAAGGGGGGAAGTGCAGCCCCACAGCCAGCCAGGACTCACCCCAATCCGAAGGGAAGCAAGGAAAATCCTCAGCTGACAGTCCTTGCAGGAAGAGAGAGAGAGGATCTGAAGGGATCCCTCCTGATCCAGCCAGATCCTCTTCTACCAGCCCCCCCCTCACAGGGGAATCTCCACAGGGATCTTGTGGTTTCACAAGAGAAAACGGTGTCTCCCTTCCTTCAAACATGCATCTCTATGCTCGTGTGTGTGTGTGTGTGTGTGTGTGAGAGAGAGAGAGAGAGAGAGAGAGTGTGTGTTTGTTTTCGTAGATTTTCATGGGTGTAGGTATGCTGGTCTTGTTGTATTCAGGTCTTTTTCCATGTAAGATTGAGATTGTCTTGGCAATGTTTTGGCGAGGTCTCACTCACCATCTTCAGGCTGGGTTTTGGGCTTAAAGCTTGGTCAGAGCTGCTGTCTTTCTATAAATCTTGGTGTGTGTGTGTGGAGTGCTGTTTGTTTCAGTAAGTGGAATGATTGGTTGTGTGGTTGTATCATGATTGGTAGTTTGGTGCTGATTGGTGCTGGCTGTGTGTCCGTTGTTGCTTTGTGTTGTAACAGCCTGGGTGGTTAATGGACAAAGATACAAACAGATAGAAGGAGCACCCATGAGATTACCCCTCTCACCCATCATCACAAACTTATACATGGAACATTTTGAAACTAACACCTTAGATAAATCTGAACACAAACCCAAACTCTGGCTTAGATATGTTGATGACACTTTGATGATTTAGCCACATGGGAAAGAAAAACAGGACAACTTCCTCACACATCTCAACAGCCTACACCCCAAAATACAATTCACTATGAAAATAGAAGCAAACAACCAACTTCCCTTTCTGGATGTCCTAATCTACAAAAACCCCAATGGCTCTCTAGGACACACCATCTACCAGAAAAAAAGCACACACCAAACACTACAAAAATGCACAATTCCACCACCACCCTGCAATGATCAACTCTGTAGCCAAGACCCTCATCTCCAGAACCAAATGCCCAGCCAACAAAGACCACCTGAAAACTGAATTACACACTCTCAGAAATGTATTAATCTCCAAAGGATTCCAAAGAAAAACAATTATCAACCTAATCCAAAGGGAGACTTCCCCAAGAACCGAGACACAGAACAGGACAATGGCATCGCCCTCCACCCTTACATCAAAGGCACCACAGATAAAATCAGCAAAATTCTCCACAAACACAATATCAAGACAGCCTTCAACACTGACCAAAAAATAGCCAAAATCTTAAGAAACCCCAAAGACAAAATCCAGCTAGAAAACCAAGGAGTCTACGAAATACCATGCAAAATCTTCCCTACAACATACATAGGACAAACAAACAGGAGAATAAATGCATGTATCGCAGAACACAAGAACGCAGTAAGAAAAAAAGAAAAAGCTTCCTCCTTTTTCCAGCACCTTAAAGCTACAGGACATGAAATTAATTTTGAAGGAACCAAATTAATCTCCAAAACTGAACACGTCAACAAGAGAATAATTATGGAATCTATCAAAATAGAGAAACACCCCCACAACATGAATAAATGTGATGATACCTCCTGCCTACCAGACATCTGGAAACAAGCCCTAGTCAACAAACGAGCCCCACCCACCACCCAGGCCATTACAACACAAAACAACAATGGACACACAGCCAGCACCAATCGGCATCAATCTACCACTCATGATACAACCACACAGCCAATCAATCCACTTACTGAAACAAAGCCAGCACTCCCCCCACACACACACACCAAGATTTATAGAAAGACGGCAGCTCTGACCACGCTTTAAGCCGAAAACCCCTGCCTGAAGTTGGTGAGTGAGACCTCGCCGAAACGTTGCCAAGACAATCTCATCTTACATGGGAAAAGACACGAATACAACACATACATACATACACATACTTGTTTCTCAACCTCAGGTGCTGCTCAGGAATGAAAATGTGCCACTCAAACACTATACTTTTCCACACACACACTGAATTTTTTTTTAGAGGGAACATTGGTGACCATGTCTTGTGACTTTCTGCTTCTGAGAATCTGGTAGGGCAGGTCACAAGTGGTGGTCACGTGACTGGGAGATGCTGCAGCAGTCAGAAACATGGGCTGGTCACCAAGCACCTGAATCTTGATTATGCTGTAACAATGGCAAGTGTAAAGCTGGTCATACATACCATTTGTTCAGCACAGTTGTAACTTTGAATAATCAAACAAATGAGTGATAAGAAAGGAATACCTATATCTTATAATGATGATAGTGGTGGAGGTGATGATAATATTCCAAGATGCTCAGAAGAAAAGATTTGTTTTTTTCTTCCTTCTCTCTTTCTGGTTTAGAAAAGGCTAAACATATAAGTAAAGTTGGAGAGAAGAAGGAATAAATATAACATAATCAGTTGATTAACTTTAGTGACTATGTAGATAAGGCAAGGAACTATTGAAAGAGTTAAAAAATTTCAGGGAGGTCTGAAAATAAATGTACGTACATTGTCAAGTTCATTGTATATTGGAAAATTAAACATAACTTTAGCTTCTTTACAATAATAAAAGGTAAAGTTTGCCCTCACACATATGTGCTAGTTGTTCCTGACTCTTGGGAGCAGTTTCATCTCAATTTCAAAGCTGAAAAACCAGTGCTGTCCAAAGACATCTCTGTGGTAATGTGGCCGGCATGAGTAAAGGCCGAAGGCGCACGGAGCACTGTTACCTTCCCACCAAAGGTGGTTCCTATTTTTCTACTTCCATTTTTTCATGCTTTCAAACTGCTAGCTTGGCAGAAGCTGGGACAAGTAACTGGAGCTCACTCCATTACACGGCACTAGGGATTTGAACCACCAAACTGCCAACCTTCTGATCAACAAGCTCAGCGTCTTAGCCATTGAGCCACTGTGCCCCTTTTACAATAATAAAAAAAATTTTAATTTGGTCTGTTTATCACTTTAATTTGGTCTGTTTGTATGAATTATGTTTTGGCCCTTCCCCACAGTCTGATATTTGAATACATTTCATGAACTCCTAAAATATGGGTTTCAATGGACACAAAGGATTCCATGACAGGAGAAGCTAATGGGAAAAATAGTTCAAGATATGTGGCAATTTCTAAAAAGGAGGATGCTGAAAGAACAATTGCAACATTTCCAACAACAGGGGAAGAAGAAAGAAACAGCATGGAAAGCTTGCTGAAGATTTAAAAACTAAAAATTTTGCATACAGAAGGTAGAAAAGTGGAACATGTTTAGCTCCTACAAGCTAAAGCACTGTTTACAGTTTCTTGAAGTACAAAGGTCCATTACTTTAATTCCCAATAGAGGGTTTAAACCTCATAGAATAACTTCTGGTTACCCATGTCTGCTGAATCTCAAAAGAATGAAATCAGTCATATGGTGTCTCTTGGAGGTCAACGTAACTAAAAACACCACACAGGATATAAATAAAAAATATAATGTTCCCCCCACCCCCTAAAAATTTCCACAGGGCAAAGTTTGTAGAAGTCATGCAAAACTCTTTGCTCTGCTCTGCTCTGCTTTGCTCTGCGAGCTTAAGGGAAGGCACAATGTATTGAGATTCTATAGTTAGATCCCTTCCAGCAACTGTGGCATGTCATAAGTTAAAGCTAATGCATGGCATAAATCAGAGGACAAAATAAAACCTGAATATCCATAGCTTAGGAATCCCAATACAAAGACTACTTGGGTTAATATCATCCTTCAGCCACCATTCAAAGTTATGACAGCGCTGAATGAGGGGACTTCATAGCCCTGTTGGAGCCCACATTTGATATGGAGGAGTAGATGGAGCTGTGGCCAATGGAGAGGGTGGGCACAGTCCCTATGGCCCCTGATGAAAGATCTGGGGATGAGGATGAGACAGTCCTGCGTCCCTCAGGCCTCAGAAGAATAGGCATTTCATTTCATTTCATTTCATTTTATTAACTTGTATGCCGCCCACTCTCGGAAGACTCAGGGCGGCTTACAAATAAAAAGGGAAAGGGGAATATAAAAAATAAAAAAACAACAGTTAAAAATATAACAACATTCATAGCACAAGATGGGGCTGGATAATTCAGCAGCCCAAGGCCTGCCAGAACAGCCAGGTCTTGGTCGCTTTGCGGAAGGCTGGAAGGGTAGTGAGAGTCTGGATCTCAAAGGGGAGATCATTCCATAGGGCTGGAGCAGCAACAGAGAAGGCCCTCTCCTGGGGAGTCGCCAGCCGACATTGGCCAGCAGATGGAATCCGGAGGAGGCCTAGTCTGTGCGATCTAACAGGTCTCAGGGAGGTAATTGGCAGGAGGCGGTCTCTCAGGTAGCCAGGTCCGATACCATGTAGGGCTTTAAAAGTAACGACTAGCACCTTGAAGCATGTCCAGAGACCAATGGGAAGCCAGTGCAGCTCCCGGAGGATAGATGTAACGTGGGTGTACCTAGGTGCACCCACAATCGCTCGCGCGGCTGCATTCTGGACTAGCTGAAGTCTTTGAACACTCTTCAGGGGCAGCCCCATGTAGAGCGCGTTACAGTAATCCAGTCTTGAGGTGACGAGGGCATGAGTGACTATCTGAAGGGCCTCCCCTAGGCAGGGAGGAAGACAGGATGCAGGCTGATTGAGGAAGGAGGGAGGATATGAAAAGGACAGGCAGTGGAGCAGATGAATGGTGGAGCTCCAGAGACAAGCAAACGCTTCCCCCACCCAATCCCCGAGTGCGGAGAATGGAGAGGAAGCAGAATCAACAGAGGGCGACCTGACTACTTGGGGGGAGGGTGCCCCACTCTTCTTCATGAGGATCATCTGGAGGGTAGCAGTTAAGGAGACACTGTGGGGAAGGGCTTTTGCCAGGAACAAGTGTTAAATTTCATGGCAACACTTTCCATGGCTCCAAGATGAACTTTGCTCCAGAATCTTTGCTGATGGTGACTGACATTTGATCCTTTACTTTGATGTTGGTGGACTCCCACTGCTGGGAAATTGCATAACATATTCAGGCATGTGGATTCAAGCCTTGCTCTTGGACTGTAGGTGTGCCCTATGGGCAAAGACTATGGGGAATGGATTGAATATTGCTGGATTGTGGGGATTTTGAAGAATGATTGTTGATTAAAGGCTGACAAGCTTTTGCCTAGCATGTGTTGCTTCCGTGCCAAAAAATCCTTGGTCATAACAGGGACTCACAACCAGTCCTCAAAGTTTCAGTTGTTGCAGTGTGCCTACAGTCACATGATTACGATTCAGTGTTTGGCATCTGGCTTGCATTGTATGAGGGAATTCCATCTGACTTAGTCATGTTCCATATTTATTTTGAAAGAAGACAAATTCAAAGCTGTCAATCCAGATTCATTTTTTACTCCATCCATCAATATTCAAGGAGTTCAAGGAGACTGACTGTTTTCTTAGCAATTAATCCAGTGTGGTTATTTCACAATCCTCCTCTATTAGTTCACCTTGCAAATATGAGATCTGTTCTGTTGGTTTTGAGCAGTTTAGAGGTATTGATTTAATTTGTAAAAGATAGACTGTCTCTCTGTAATAAAATTTTAGAAATTTTCAGACTTGCAGACTTCTTGTTTCCTGTACAGTGGTGGGTTGCAAATATTTTTACTACCAGTTCGGGTGTGCTCCCATGCACATGCGCACTTGTGTGGAACACTTCTGCGCATGCACAGAAGCATCTGGGCAGGTGGGCATGGTCTCCCATCACCTCTACTACAAGTTTGGCTGAACCAGGTCGAACCGGGAGCAACCCACCACTGGCTTGGCATAAAGGCAGAGTTTACTGGCCCTAATTATACACCATGCAGTGACCTATGACTTAGAATCTAAAGAATTTTTCAGACTCCATTTCCTCCCATATTTCAAGTATTTAAATCAATGTGAATTCATATGGATCTTGATGTTGGTTGATACAATCAAAGGCTTTTCCTGCAGGGTACAGGAGATGGATCCATATACATATTGAATGTTGATTTTATTTATATGCCGCCCTTTTCCCCCGAAGGGGACTCAGGGTGGCTCACAACTCAACCCAGGGAAGGTGGGGGATACAGACAAAATTAAAAACTACACAAAACAATACATAATTTAAAAACACACAACAGTCATACCATTCGAGATGGGGGCAACGGTTCTTTAGCCCCAGGCCTGTCGGAACAGCCAGGTTTTAAGGGCTTTGCGGAAGGCCTGGAGGGTGGTGAGGGTGCGAATCTCCACGGGGAGTTCGTTCCAGAGGGTCGGAGCAGCCACAGAGAAGGCTCTCCTCCGGGTAGTCGCCAGTCGACACTGGCCGGCGGATGGAATTCGGAGGAGGCCTAATTTGTGGGATCTAATCGGTCGAGTGCAGGTAATTGGCAGCAGGCAGTCTCTCAAGTACCCAGGTCCAATACCATGAAGGGCTTTATAAGTGACGACTAGCGCCTTGAAGCGTATCCGGAGACCAATAGGCAGCCAGTGCAGCTCGCGGAGGATAGGTGTTACGTGAACCGAGGTGCACCCATGATCGCTCGCGCGGCTGCATTCTGGACAAGCTGGAGTCGCCAAATGCTCTTCAAGGGCTGCCCCATGTAGAGCACATTGCAGTAGTCCAGTCTAGAGGTCACAAGGGCGCGAGTGACTGTTGTGAGGGCCTCCCGGTTCAGGTAGGGACACAACTGGTGCACCAGGCGAACCTGGGCAAATGCCCCACTGGTCACAGCTGACAAGTGATGTTCAAAAGTCAGCTGTGGGTCCAGGAGGACTCCCAAATATTGGGCTGGTTTAAGTTGAAGCTATTTATTGAAACAAATTACATAGTAGTATTCATGAAAGTTTGCAAAGGCTCTGTGTATGGTTTTGCCCAAAAATATTTTATGTCACCTACCTTGCTTAAAATATGTTTTAGAAGTTACCTAAAAGTAAATTTAAAGTGACTTCCTTAGTAATATCTCCAGAAAGGGACAGTGTTCATGGTTTATTATAGTACTGACAATCCCTTTTTCTGCAAACTATATGATGGGTAAGGTGACCAGATTTTCAGATTGGTAAAGAGGGACACCTTTGACCGGGGCGGGGGGGGGGGGCGCTTGATTAAAAATGTTATACAGAGCAACAAAAATTTTCATATAACGCAAAAATAGTATTGTAATTTTTTTTTATTTCAACATAACTACAATTTACAAATATAAATTCTAACTCTTGCCAAACATCAACATTTTGATCACGTGACCATGAGGATGCTGCAACAGTCGCTAACTGTGAAAATGGTCGCTAAGTGTGAAAAATGGTCATCAGTCACTTTTTTCAATGCCATTGTAACTTTGGTCACTATACCACCTTTCTTGCCACAGTTCTTAAGTGAATAACTGCAGCTGATTTTTGTATTTTGGATAGAATATTTTTTTTAAATAGTCTTAAGACAATTTAAAAAAAGAATCCACACAGAATAAATTGAAGTAAAACATTTCAAAGTATTGTGCATAGAATTTTTAAAAATGGTTTCACTTCAATTTATTTTGGATAGAATCTTTTTTTAAATAGTCTAAGACTATTTAAATCCACACAGAATAAAACTTTTTAAAAATCCTATGCACAATAAATAAAATATTATTTTAAAATACATTAAAAAATAAAAGAAAAAAACCCAGCTCACTTACCAGCAAGCACAAGTGAGCACTCCAAGTCAATCCAGAATGATATAGATGTTAATACAAAGAACTGAGCAAATTAAAATGGTGAAATTAGTCAGGGAAATATTTTTCAAAGAAACTTTGCCACCATTTTTTTCCACACGAGCCGACCTCCAACCTCCATGCCCCTCCCCTCTGGAAAATCCAGGAAGTAACACTCGTGGCTTCTCTAGCCATGTATTTCCTGCAGCTCTGTGGTACTTGGTCATTTTTTCTTATAAAATGAGGTAAAAGGGGTGGGTGGGGGTCCGTTTTGTTGCTTTAACGTTTTAATATCTTCAATGAAAGTACTGAGACAGAGAGAGAGGTTAGTTAGACAGAGTGTCTTTTGTCTTGCCCCGGTTAGGATTTCTTAAGCAAATCCACTGGGCTTTCAACATGAAGCCAGAAAATCGGAACTTTTTTAAAACGCCCCAGGACACGGGACAAATTGTTATAAATCGTGACTGTCCCACTGAAATCGGGACGTCTGATCACCTTAATGATGGGTCAGCTTGCCAAATTTGTGATGACACAATTTGGACAACTTTGGAAAAGTTCAAAAACCTAAACATTTTAAAGAATGTTGGGGGAACAGGCTTGTTTTTAAACTTTAGCAAAATTTTGCTGTTCTTCTAGGCTCTTTCAGCCATTTTAGCAGTCCATCTGCAGCATTTGACAAGTAAAAGTTGGCTTAGATTAGGGAACTAATCTTTCAAAGAAAGTAATTTTCCTTTATTAAGGAGAATAATTTGTTCTTCTTGAAATACACAGGGAGAATGCTGATCTTATTTCTGCTTGTTTCTGTGCAATTGAGAGATTTTCTTTTTCTTTTCTTTTTTCAAAAAACACTCTGACTCCCTTCTATGTTACTCTTTCAGGAAGCAGTTAAAGAATGTTGAAACAAGTCAAATTGTTCAGTTATGATGATAAGTTTATTTATGAGGCTGATAAATGTTTCAAAAAAAGCCTACAAATACTTAGGCATTCTGCAGTTGGATAACATCAAGCATGGAGAACTAAAAACTGTTGTCAGGCGAAAGTACACCAACAGAGTTAAGAAAATTTTGAAATCTAAATTGAATGGTGGAAATACAATCAAGGCCATAAATACCTGGGCAATACCAGTTATAAGATACACAGCTGGTATAGTTAACTGGACACAAGCTGATTTGGACATTTTGGACTGAAAAACCAGGAAACTAATGACAATGCACTACAGTTTACATCCACGTGGTGATACTGATAGACTATATCTGCCCCGAAAATCAGGTGGCAGAGGATTATTACAAGTGAAGCAAACAGTTGAAGAAGAAAAACATACACTGGCTGATTATTTAAAAGAAAGTCAAGAACATCTATTAATCAAAGTAAAGAACAAAAATCTACTGAAGGTCCAACAGACAAAAAAAGAATACAGAAAAGATGTGATAAAATCAAGAATGAAGAGTTGGCAGAACAAAGCACTGCATGGCCAATTTCTGGAAAAAATAAAAGATAAAGTGGACAGTGAACAAACTTGGTTATGGTTAACAACAGGTACATTAAAGAAAGAAACAGAGTCACTAATCCTGGCTGCGCAAGAACAAGCTATCCGCACAAATGCCATTAAGGCCAAAATCGAAAAATTCTCTGATGATGCCAAATGCAGACTTTGCAAAGAAGCTGATGAAACTGTTGATCACATACTCAGCTGCTGTAAGAAAATCGCACAGACTGATTATAAATTGCGGCACAATTCAGTAGCGCAAATGATCCATTGGAATTTGTGCAAAAATTTTAATATTAAAACAGCAACAAACTGGTGGGAACATCAGCCTGAAAAAGTCACCGAAAATCAGATGGTCAAGATCTTGTGGGATTTCCATATACAAACGGACAAAATACTGGCGCATAATACACCAGACATCACACTGGTTGAGAAAAACAAGGTTACAATCATAGATATTGCAATACCAGGTGATAGCAGGGTCGCCGAGAAGGAACATGAAAAAATCGCAAAATACCAGGACTTAAAAATCAAAATTCAACGACTATGGCACAAACCAACAGTGGTAATTCCAGTGGTAATTGGCACACTGGGTGCTATTCCAAAAGCACTGGAATTACATTTAAAACAGTTAAAAATTGACAAAATCACCATCAGTCAAATGCAAAAAGCCGTACTGCTTGGATCTGCATGCATATTACGAAAATACGTTACAACGTCCTAGGCCCCTGGGTGGTGCCCGACTAGTAACCAATGCCAAATCCGGCAAAACAACTTGCCGCTGTGATACAATTGTATAATAATAATAATAAATTAAATTTATATACCAACCAACCCCTGTGATTCTGGGTAGTGTACACATTGTTTAAAATATTAAAAACAAGGAGAACATGAGGCAGAAACAAAGATAAGAATATTAATATGACTAAACCAAATGAAACAAAGAAAAACAACCCACATTGTCTAAAGGAAACTAAAGTCATGCTTGTCAAACACCTGCGCAAAGAGCCATGTCTTCAAGGTCCTTTAAAACTCCCACAGGGTGGAGGCTATTTGAGTCTGAGGGCTAACATCATCCTATAGGTAATGTTACAGAAAATGTGTTATTCTGCCTTTATATTCCATGAGCCCAGCTTTTCAAAATGTCAAATAAAAATAGGTAGTCATCCAGAGAGATAGTCACAGCAGCCCTAGTCCAAATATTAGTAAAATAAAGTCCCACAGACTTTCTGAAAATCAGAAGCAAAAGACTATCTGAATTCCCAGTTGTTTTGGGTCCCAGTGTTGTGGGAGGATACTTTTTTCCCCTGTTCAATAATTTTATTACATTTGCTTTTAGGTTGTTTTTTTTTTCTTACAGAAAATGTTTTCACTGTATTTTATTTTGTGGTAAGCAATTGGCTGCCAGAAGGATTTCATGGCATACAAAATTAATAAACACGTACATAGCACATATTGGTTTGTTACTGTTTACTAACTCAGTATGAAGGACGAGTGTGATACTATGTCAAGAAACCAGATGAAATTGTAAGCTGCAGCCACAGAAGTATGCTTTCAAAATCACAAATGATTTATCCTGCACCTTTATTCTGTATGTGTCAGGCCCCACATCTAGTGCTGTGGTGTATGTTTTTTTGTAATGAATGATTCTGAAAAATAGGAACTGATTCTGAGAAAGATGATGACGATTATTAGGAAATGAGTTATCAAATCCTGTTAAGACAGGCTGAAGGAGGAGGGACTTTAGAAAGCATTCTTAAAATACATGTAAGGAGTCAATAGGAGGTCATGATTAGTTGTCAATTATATGATTAACAGTTCAAAGATAAACTCTCTACTAAGTGTCACAAAACCAAATTTACTTATGGATAAGCCATCCACAGATCAGCTGGCCCACAAATTTGTATTAGATAAGTGAATATGGAATTGCATTTGCTTACTATTATAATGACATGTCACACTTTCTTTTTTGTCACATTTCTTTCACTTTTTCGTGAAATCAGTCTTTCAGTATTCCGTTTTGTCTCCTCTTTGGCAATGTATATGTAAAGAAAGAAAGAAAACTATAAGTCAATAGTATGAGACTGCTGCTTGGAAGAACTAAATGTTAGTAGGGCTGCTTTAGAAGAAGCTCTGTACCAAAGACACAATTGGTCCTTATCCTTTGACTGGTGCAACTACACCAGAGTACCATGTATGATTCTTTCCAGAAAGAATCAGAACATTTCCAGAAAGATATTGACAGATTCGAACAGGCTCAGGAAACAGCAACAAAGATGATACAGAGGCTTGACCAGGGGTGGGCTTCAAAAATTTTAGCAAGGGGTTCTCGTCCCGGTTTCTAGTGGGCGTGCCCATGGTGGGTGTGGCCTATTCAGCATCCTGCACCATGGGGGTGGGGAGGTTTGCCATCCCCAGGCTCTGGAGGCTTTTCTCAAGTCTCTGGGAAGGCAAAAATGGCCTCCCCAGTCTCCAAAATTTCTGATAGGCCCATTTTTGGCCCTCCCCAAGCGTCTGCACACACCCTGCATTTATCTGCATCCAAAATGGGCTGAGTGGGAACTCCTGGGAGGGGTGGGTGGGGCCAGCCAGTGAACCCCTGTGAACCCCCAGCAGCCCACCCCTGACACTTGACCATATGCCCTATGAGGGCTGATTGCATGATAGGACAGTCAGTCTGGAGAAAAGAAGACTCAGTGGAGACATTAAATCAATATTCAGGTAGTTAAAAGAACAGCTAAACAGAGAAGATGGGTCAGAAACCACTTTCTATCTCTACAGAAATTAGGATAAAAACACTAAGTATTATTTGGAGCTACTCAGATTTTATTCAAATAAGGAAAAACTGTTAAGATCTGTAAAACAAGGAAGCATCCCAATTGTGAAGGCTGTGAGTTCTCCACATCTGGAGGTTTATTGCTCATTGTGTAAGGTTGAAGTAGGTGATCCTGGTGGTCCTTATAACTTACAACATCATAATTCCATTATTTTTTTATAAATCAAGAGGCAAACTGATAGATAAAGGTCTCGGCATCCTAATCCCTCAATATGCACCTCAATGTAGTGGGGACAGAAGGATCCTGTCCATCTCCAAAGCTGTGTAGAACTTGCAAGGCAAGATACAAGATATAACATCAAGAATGTATAGCTCAAAGCAGAGACACACATGTGAGAGTGAATTAATGTAGGGCAACAAAATGGCAAGACAGTATTTTTCTGGGGAAGGGAAGAGAACTTGTGTGCTGAGTGGGGGAAAGTACATGTTCCAGGGAAAATAGAAAAAAATATGTGTGTTTTAGAATGAAAGACAGAGATTGTGGAGTAGAAAAGAAAGTATGTGGGTGGGTGAAGAGAACCTATGTTGGAAATGATACATTTGTGGGAGAGAAAGAAACTGTGAGAGAAAGGAGGATACGACAGGAGAATGGAAGAGGAAGCAGACAATTGTGTGGTGGGGGCAGGAAGCATATGAACAATTGGGCCTGTATGTGCAGCTGTATTTTTTTTTTAACAAAAAGGAAAATATTCTGGGAAGCAGATAGAAGTTTTATTTCATGGTTACTGTCCCACTTTTATTTAGAATTGCAAAGGATTAAACTAAAATAGTGGCTACGCTGCCCTCAGCAGTCCTGTTATTTTACATAAATAAAATTGGATAAATTGTAAGAAAGCTATCTTGACATGTTGACTCCATTCTCTCTTTCCTTTCACTATTGCCAGATGTCTTTTTTAAACCAGACAGCTCTTGCTGCTCAAATTCCTTTTGGAATAAGACATGCCAAAAGCTTTGGTATTGGGCACACTCCCTGTTGGGCACACTCCCTTTATCAGCCCTCCGGGAATTGCACAATACTCCATTTTCCTTTCAGTTTTCTTTCCTTCCAAATTGTTTTGTTTCACTTGTTAATTGTTGGCTATTCTGTAAAGAAGGAAAATAGTGTTGGGTGCATGTTCCATTTTTTTAATGCTTGGCCTCAGACGTTGATAATGTCTCAGTGGAGTCTCCTAGAGAGAATCCACTGAATTCTAGGAATTGTCTAAACTTGGCCAAAACACTCAACATCTTGATCTTGGATTGTCATCTCTATACATGCATTTAAAGGGATTTTTCATAAACATGCTACCATTAGTGAAGCACTCTTCTTCACATTAAAATAACAGTATCCTTTGGAAGGGCTGGCACAACTTCTTTTCTATGTTCTTTGCACATGTGTGTGCATGTGTATGCAGAGCTATTTTGCTTCACAGAAGTCTCAATGGGAATCTTTTCTTTTGCTGTTGTTCAGTTGACAAGTCATGTCTGACTCTTTACCACCCCATGAACCATAGCACACAATTATGGGTGCTAAATGAGGAATACATGTACATTAATTATAAAAATGAAAGAAAAATAAAAAAACAAAGATCCTGCAGTTCATTACCTAATAATGAAATAGGAAAATCAAAAAGAGCTTTTAATTTATTTGTTGAGTAATGTGTACATTAGATTTTCTGATACACTGTACATGACATACAGTGTTTATTTTCTAGATTCATAGTTAAAAGACCTCGCTGAAGCTTCATGGGATTTCAATATTTTTCACCCTGGTGCTCTCTGATCTTGGTTGTTTTCTTGCAGACATTTCATTACCAAACTAAGTACTAGAAGGGGGTGGGATTGAAAGCTTGGCACTCTGACAAATTGGCCTGTGTCTTAAATGATGTCATGCAACAGTACATGCTCCAGAGACTTATAAGGCATGTAAGAGGTACAACCAAACCACTATATATTGCAAATCTACTGATTGCAACACATCTTACATATAGAGATATGTGAGGGGTCATAAGGAGGGGCCAGTAAAAAAAAATATGTGTCAGCATGTCATAATACAGATTGCATCCTTCACATTCCTGCCAATAATAATATGACAAGTGGAACAGGATGAGGCCTATGTCAAGACATCACAAGTTCTGTCATTTCACCAGAATAGAGATTAGGAACAAGTACCTATGATCCTATATGCTTCCTGCTTCTTCCCAGAACACAAGAAGTATCCATTACCACACCCCATGATACTGTTCTATCCATTCAGATTCATTGCATTTAGCTTTACAGTTTTGAGTCTTAAATCAGACTTTGCCAATTTTTTTACCACCGATTTGGGCGCGCGACACTTCTGCGCATGCACAGAAGTGTCCAGGCAGGTGGGCGGAGCCTCTCACCACCACTACTACTACCAGTTCACCCGATCTAGGCCAAACCAGCAGCAACCCACCTCTGGTGGAGATTCTGCAATGATTTTAAATGTGAAAAACAGTCATAAATCCCTTTTTTCATTTCCATTTTAACTTAATGACTAAACAAATGGTTATAAATCAAAGGCTACCTGTATCCCCAATGATACTGATAAGAATCTTAGAGTCATGGAGAGTCTTTCTGATGAACTTCCCAAGCTAAAATTGTAGAATATTCTAAAATATTCCTAAAGGGCCAGCAACAGCCTATGCTGCGCCCTGATTGGCTGGGACGCAGCATAGCCTGTTGCTAGCCAGCTAACGCTTTCTGATTGGCCGAGGTACTGCGTCAGCAGTTGCTGGACAGTACTCGGCTCCCTATTGGTTCCCTCGTTTACAAATTCCATATAAATACCTTGGCGCGGTTCCTGTTCGTTTGAATCGCTGTCATCTGTTCCTTTTCTTCTGCAATAAACCTCTGTTGTTGAAGTCCTGGCTCTCGCGTCTTCTATCCGCCTTCAATCCACAAAACTGGTGACGAGGGTGGGATCCAGCGATTCCCGCAGAGCCTAGGACAACGAGCGAGGAAAAATTAGCCAGCCACACAAGCTGCGTTCAAACCGCCGGCGTGCGAACGCTAGGAAAAAAAATTTCTCTCCAATCCACCTTTTGCCATTGAATCGACTCAATTGGCTACCATGGCATCCGCGCTGCCACCTTTTGCACCATTGGGATCAGCTGGTGAAACCTGGGAAGGTTTCATGGAGCGATTCAAATGTTACCTGATCGCATCAAAAAATCACAACCAGCCTGAGGAAGAAAAGTGTAGGTTTTTTTTAAGCTGCTGCGGCCCCGCAATGTTCGCGTCGGCCAGAGCCTTAGCCGCACCTCAGCCAGCCTACACGCTCGGTTGGGACAATCTGATGGCCAGGCTCAAGAGCCACTACGCCCCAGCACCTTCCCAAATCGCCCGCCGCTTTGCTTTCTGCCGCCGCATCCAAAAGCCGACTGAAACCATCAGCCAGTTCCTGGAGTCGCTCCGCGTCACAGTGGCTCAGTGCGACTTCCAGAATCTGGACGAAAATCTAGTCAAGCAGTTTGTGTGTGGTGTGAGAGACATAAACTTGAGGAGCCGCATGTTTAGGCACCACGACATCACCCTGCAGCAAGCCGTGGAGGTTGCCAGAGCAGTGGAGCTCTCCGAGTAGTCCACGGCCGACATCGAACGCCTGCAGCTGGCATCGCCTCTCCCTGCCCAGGTGCCAGGGTGCCCGCCTCCAGCTTCACAAGCCTGCCTGGTTGACGAACTGTTGCCGCCAGATGACCCCTCCAACGAGGTCGTTGGCCAGCTTAGGGCGCAGCCAAGGCGCCCTCCGCCACCACCACCTCCTGCTGCTTCTACTGCCTCCAGTTGCGTTGGCTGTGGCGGCCGCCATGCCCGCACAGCCTGCCCTTTCAGAAACACCATCTGCCGCCGCTGCAACAAGAAGGGGCACATTGCCCAGGTGTGCTGTGCCTCCCTGCCTGCACTATCCTTCTTGCAGCAACCTGCAGCATCCCAAGCGCAGCTGCGCCACCAGCTGCCGCGGCCCACTCAGCAGGCTGAAGATTGCCACACTGTGTACTTGCCAGAAGCCACCGGAGACACTGTGAGCCAGGTGTCCGCCGGAGCCCAGAAGGTTGCTGCCTCGATCCACCTGGAAGGTCAGCCTTGCTGCATGGAGGTGGACTCTGGCTCCTCCTGCTCTCTGATTTCCTGGGCTGCCTTCTCCCGTCTCTGCCCCCACATCTCCTGTGCCCAGCTTCTGCCTGCGGACACGTCCCTCAGGGACTACCAGGGGACTATCATTCCCACCCTGGGGTCCTTTCCCATCCTTGTGGACTATGGGACTTTTCATGGGCGGCTGCCCATCCTAATTGTAAAGAATTCCCTCCCTGCGTTGCTTGGCCTTGACTGGTTTCCTGCCTTGAGTCTTTCTATCGGGGGGGTGCATAGGGTGGTTCCCCCCTCCCTTGAGGACGTCCTCTTAGAATTTTCAGACGTCTTCGATGGCCAACTGGGCTCCTATAAGGGCATTTCTATCTCCCTCAACCTCGATCCCCAGGTTGCTCCAATTCGGCTCAAGGCCCGCAGGGTGCCTTTTGCCTTAAGGGCTAAGGTTGACGCCGAGCTTGACAAGCTTTTGGTGCAGGGCGTACTCGAACCCATTGACCATTCACGCTGGGAGACCCCAATTGTGGTCCCAGTAAAACCAGATGGGTCGGTGCAGATCTGCGCCGACTACAAGTCGACGATCAACCTTGCCCTTCAGGCAAACCCCTATCCAGTCCCTGTGGTGCAGCACCTGCTCCATTCCCTGGGGCAGGGCTGCACATTTGCCAAACTGGATATGGCGCAGGCCTACCAACAGCTCCGGGTGTATGACGATGCGGCGGCTGCCCAAACCATCGTCACCCATCGTGGGGCTTTTCGTTGCCACCGCCTTCAATTCGGCGTTTCCGTTGCCCCGGGCTATCTAAGTTCAGTATAATGACAAGCTGCCGTTGATGTTAGCGTGTGACACCTCCCCCCATGGTCTGGGGGCTGTCCTGAGCCATGTCCTCCCAAATGGCTCGGAAGCCCCTGTGGCTTTTTACTCCCAGACACTCTCCTCCGCGGAGCGCAACTACAGCCAGATTGACAAGGAGGCTCTGGCTGCAGTGTCCGGGGTTAAAAAGTTTCACGACTATATCTATGGTCAGCACTTTACCCTTGTCACTGACCATAAGCCTCTCCTTGGGCTTTTGGCAGGCGACAAGCCGACCCCCCCCCCCCCATCCAATCTCCCAGGATGACATGCTGGACGGAGTTCCTCGCAGCGTATTCGTATACGCTGCTCTACCGTCCAGGCAAGCAGCTAGGGCACGCAGATGCCCTTAGCGTCTGCCCCCTGCCGGAGACTGACCCCGCCCCCGTGCCATTCCTGTCAGTCCTCTCAATTGCGTCTTCTGGCCTGCCCATTATGGCCACGGATGTCACGGCCTACACCAAGGCCGATCCAATTCTCGCCCAGGTCTGCTCATGGGTACTGAGAGGATGGCCCACGGACAAGGTGGCCAATTGCTTCCGGCCCTTTAAGGCCCAGCAAGCTGAGCTCTCCCTTCACGGGGGTTGTCTCATTTGGGGGGATCGGGTCGTGATCCCTACTGCACTTCGGCCCCAGGTCGTGCCTCTGCTCCATAAGGACCACCCAGGCATAGTGCGTATGAAGGCATTAGCCCGCAGCTATGTCTGGTGGCCTCTGCTGGACACAGAGATAGCGGCCTATGTAGGCCGCTGCACCACCTGTCAGCTTTCCCGGCCAAACCCCCCAGCCGGGCCTGCTCGAGAGTGGGAGGCTCCGAGAGGCCCGTGGTCACGCCTCCACATTGATTTCGCCGGCCCCTTCCATGGCCAAAACTTCCTAATCGTGGTGGATGCCTACTCTCGGTGGGTGGAACTGGTTATCATGACCTCCACCACAGCCAAGAGTATGGTCAGGGCCCTCTGCCGGTTGTTCACAACCCACAGGTTGCCGGACGTCCTGGTCTCAGACAATGGGCCGCAATTCACCTCCACCATGTTCCAGGAGTTCTTGGCCGAACAAGGGATCCGGCATGCGCCCACAGCCTCGTACCACCCGGCCTGCAATGGCCTGGCGGAGAGGGCGGTCCATTCAGCAAAGGAGGCGCTGGGCCGCATGGACCTGGGCGATTGGCAGTCGAGGGTGGCGGCTTACTTACTAAGCCAACACTCCACCCCCTGCCCAACAACCAACAAAAGCCCCGTAGAGCTCTTGATGGGCCGGCGTCTGTGGACCCCCCTGGATAGACTGCACCCGCTCTATTCAGGGGACCAGCCATGCAACCTGGGGGTCCTCCCGTCCCGCTCCTTCAACCCGGGGGATTTGGTGTGGACCCGATCTTTTGCAGGGGAACCTAAGTGGGTACCAGCTGTGATCAATTCCCTGACCGGCCCGTGTTCCTACAGGGTCGGGCTGGCCGATGGATCCGAGTGGAGGCGCCACTTGGATCAATTAAGGAGGCGCCTCCCTACGGAGACCAGCGGGCCTAGGAATCTGGAGCCTGACAGCACAGCCGCCTTCCAGCCGGTGCCGACATCACAGGCCTTCCCCTATCCAGGCCTTGCCTACCCCTCGTTACCAGACTGTTACGCTCCAGTCGAGTCTTCTCAAACCCACCCAATGCATCGAGAATGGGCCTTCCCCAAGTCAGGCCCAGCCTACCCGAGCGCCCCCTGTTGGGAAGCGCCCCTGCCGTCTCAACCCGTCACGGAATTCCCTCCAAACTACAGCCCTCCAATGGTTAATGCCCCCCAGTTACTTAAATATCCTACAGCGGCCGCGCCCCCTCGGCCCGGCCTTCCTGGTTTGGTGAGCCCGCCTTCTGGGCAGTCCAAAGATGGCATCGCCTTCGGGGAGGAGCTTCCACAAGCAGGTCCTACCCCTCCGATGACTGAAGGCGAACTGAGGAGATCTGGGCGGGTCCGGCGCCGCCCCGCCTATTTGGACCAGCTGTGGGGCATGCGCAGAACTGGGGGGAAGGGGTGTAGAATATTCTAAAATATTCCTAAAGGGCCAGCAACAGCCTATGCTATGCCCTGATTGGCTGGGACGCAGCATAGCCTGTTCGTTTGAATCGCTGTCATCTGTTCCTTTTCTTCTGCAATAAACCTCTGTTGTTGAAGCCCTGGCTCTCGCATCTTCCATCCGCCTTCAATCCACAAAAAAAATAGTTATTTATCAGCAACCACAGTGTATGGTCCAGAAATACAGACACAGGACTTTATGACAGGTTTGTTGCTAATGTTGTTCTCATAGCTATAGTACTAAAGAGAGTTCTGCAATATATGAATGGTTTGGAATGACTTAAAGGAGTGAGTCCTTTCTGAGGTTTCTGATGGCTGTTAAGGCTCAGGAAAATGCATCCTTTACAAAAGAAGGTCCTTTGTGGTAACAAAATGTCTGCCAAACAAACAGCCAAACTCAGAGAGCACCAAGAACTCAAAAGTTCAGTCCTGAGCTGCATACTCTATTCTATTCTACAGAGACTTTCAGACTTATAAGATTCTCTTGGTAGTTTTATAATAAAGCAAAGTTGGGTAAGCTGACCAGGCTTCCTGTATCTGGTGTACCAAGAAAGGCTGACAGACTCATAGAATCATAATGAAGGTGCTGCTGTATTTTGTTGACCTTGCTTACTGCCGAAATTGGTAGGACCACGTTTAGAAATTTTAACATTACACCTTACATTTCTCTGTCAACACTGGGCTTAGATCTTGATGGCTGCCATGACATTCACACTACTCAATACAAAATGGGGCATATCCCTTATTTGCACTAGCCGTGAGAGTGAGTTGTAACCCAGGGTTGTCAACACCTTTCATAATAAATTATGGGAGTGCAATCCTGCCAGGTTTGGACTGATAGCCAAATAATTCATAAAGATGGGACTATTGTGTTGATGTATCACTAGAGCCTTATATATCTGAAGGATCTGGAGTATTCTGAGGTGTTACAAAATGAATAAACAAGTAATCCTCTACTTTTTCCAGGAAAGGAAAAAAAAGGGCAGTTTAACATGATGTTGTATCTTTTCCATCAGTGTGAAGCTATAATGAGTCCCAGGATGTAAGAAGATCTAAATAATGATACAGACTGAATAATGCTTGAACCTAGGTAGTAGTAATCTGCATGGGAAGATTGTATGTATGTATGTATGTATGTATGTATGTATGTATGTATGTATGTTTGCATACATGCATGCATGTATTTAATTATATGCCATTCTTCCTGCAGAAGGACAAACTTCCACAATAAAGCAATGAGTGTAGAGTGATTTGAATGGTGTTCATATAAATCAGCAATCTGATTTGAGAACAGCAATTACTCTGTAAGTACTTAAGTGAATGTTGATGCATCCCTAGGGCCTGTGAGATCTGACGGACCCAGATGTTCTAACATATTACAAAATGATTCAGCAAATAATCCTGTACCTGCAGGGGTCTGGACAAATAAACAAGATGGCAAATTTAGTGTCACCAAACAAGTCCCACCCTTTGAAAGTTGCATGAATGTTTAGAAAGGTTGGCTTGCATCAGAATGCTCTCTACCTTACAGATTTGGAGCTTCCACCCCACGTTTCCTGATGTTTACAGTACAAACTGGGACCAACCATACTTTATCTAAGAAGACAATTCCATAATTCTGGCTTATGTATGAGAAGATTCTACTGCTAGTCACTTTACTTTCAGCCATACCTACTGATTGATCATGAGCAGAAAAGAACCTTTTAACACCATTTTAATGCCCACTGTGCCACTAATGTCTGTATATGAAATGGGACCATAATTAAAAACAGTGTGCATTACTTTAAGTACCTATATGATATTGTGCCATTTAGTCATGCAGCTAAACAATCAGAAAGCTGCATTCTGTACCAGTTGTAGCTTCTTTAATAGTAATACACATAAGGAGTGTGATAGTAAAGTTGTCATAAGTTTACTAGGACTATGTACTGATAACAGAAACTAAGTAGACTTAGTGGCATACAAATGACTTTTATAATTATTATGAACATATTTTATTATGATTCAGATAAATTTATAGCACCAAATCAGTCTTTAATCAGAAGAGAGATAGGTAATACAACCTGTTGATCTATCTGTCTGTCTCTGTCTATTCACCCATAAATAGGTGTGCTAGTCGTTCCTGACTCTAGGGGCCTTGCTCATCTCCGTTTCATAGCTGAAGAGCCAACGCTGTCTGAAGACATCTCCAGGGTTATGTGGCCAGCATGACTAGATGCCAAACGTGCACAGAATGCTGTTACCTTCCCACCAAAGGTTGTCCCTATTTTTCTACTTGCATTTTTACGTGCTTTTGAACTGCTAAGTTGGGACAAGTAACTCCATTATGTGGCGCTAGGGATTCGAACCACTAAACTGCTGACTTTTCTGATCAACAAGTTCACCATCTTAGGCAGTGGTCTGTTTCAAAAAAAATTAGAACCTATTCTGTAGGTATGGCCTGTTTTGTGGGAGTGGTTCAGTGATCACGTGACCAGGATGGGAGTGGCTTGGCAGTCATGTGACTGGGTGGGAGTAGCCAACTTGATGTCACTCACCAGGAGATGTCAAGGATTGGGTAAAATGTGATGAAGGTCACTTAACAATGCTCTTAGCAACCGAAACTTTGGGCTCAATTGTAGTCATAAGTCAAGTTCTATCTCTGCCTTCCTCTGCATGGCAGCCTTGTCCTAGTAAACTCTTTCTCCTTTCTGGCAATTGTCCTCTCTGTTAGAGGCACCAAAATAATCCAGACAATGTAAGGTTTCCTGCTGCAACAGGGGGTTGGACTAGATGACCTCTGAGTAGCCTTCTAGCCGTAAATTACTGTTTCTGTTTTTCTTTCTTTCTGCTAACAAAGAAACCTGACTGAGGTTTATTCCACATTCCTGCCAGATAGAGATAATGAGATAATGACCCTAGAGAAAGTTTGGCTCCATTCACAAATGGAATCATCCAAACCCTTTTAGAAACACAAAGCCCATATTGCACAACCCCCAAAACTTCAAAAAGATAAAACCATATAATATATAACCATATAACTAATTTGTTATTCCCTGCACCTTTTCAATTTAAAGCTTCAATTTAAAGTTATAAGCATTAAGACTTGTGGACTTCAACTCCCAGAATTCCACAGCCAGGCATGTTCAATTCTGATTTAAAGTGAGAGCATTTGTTTTTCTCCTTTGCAAAATAAGTTTCCATCTTTCTTTCTCCCTTCCCTTCCTTCCTTCTTCTCTCCAGCTATTGGGGGAGGGGGAATGACTTCCTCCCTGGCCCCTGTCTGTTTCTTCCCCCTCCCCCCCCCCCCACACAGAGCTGGATAAAGCTATGCAAAAAGCCAGCCCTCACCGGCATCCAGCTTCACTGACTGCAGGCTGCATCAAACTACACAAGGAAGGGAGACAGCGAGGGAGAGATTGTGAGCGAGTCAGGGCCCTTCCCTCCAGTCTTTGCCCAAAGTCCCGCACCGCACCAGGATGATGAAGTTTGAATTCCTCCCCCTCCCCGACCCATATGTACCTTTTCCAGCTGCTTCAGAGAGGGCTTCAACGCTGCTCTTGCCTCAGGTCCTCTGAAGAAGTCCCGCCCTTGCTTCCTTCTCATGAGAAGCTCCTTGCAAACTGGGGCAGGCCAGGGGAGCGTAGTGATACAGGGGTGTGGCCACGCTGCCATGGAACGGGTATGCAAAAGTACGACAAATTTCTGGCCCCAATATGCCCGTACTGGTACGTACGGGCCGGAACCCACCTCTGATCTTAGCCACTGAGCCACCACGTCCTCACTGATACATACATGTAGATAATATAGACTTTGACTTAGAATAACTTTATTGTCACTTTAAATGTATACTAATTGACATACATTAAAATGAAATTTCATGGCATATAGCTGTCAAAGAGTCACCACCCTTATACACTACATAAACATGATAAACAAATAAACAAATAAATAAATATAGACTTTATTAAAAATTCTACACATAATATAAACACAAACAGTACAATACAGAAACATATACAGAAACATAAACCTGCAAATACAAAACTAACTTTAAAATAAACCTAATAGTTCAATCCATCCTTCACTTTGTCCAGAGATCCATTGACCATTTCTTATTCTTTTACACCATTGTAATAACTACTTAAATGTTTTGTTATCTACCTCAATATAATCTATAAAACTGTTTATCATTGAGCTAATGTAATCTAGAAACAAACTCCTGACTTTAATAAAAGACTCTGTGGTCTTTTGTTAGGAATGTCAGTTTGCCATCTCCACAAAGTCCATAACTTTAAATAGCCAGTCTTCTACATTTGGAGCTTCTTTGTTTTTTATTATTATTATTATTTCTGGGTATGTAATAATCTTTCTGCAGTGATCATATACAGCAATAAGGCACCAATTTATTTACTCAGTTCTTCCATAAATCCTAATAAGTACAGTTCTGATTTCATCTGAAAAGGGATTATTTTCACTAACGTCCCACAGATCACCAACCAAATATTTTTGGCCATTTCACAAGTCCACCCTGGATGATAATCTTTTCCATGTTAGGTATGCTAACTGCCTTGAGTTATTTAGAAATATTCATTTTTTTCATATATTTTTTTCATTTTATTTGACATTTATAGGCCGCCCTTTTCCCTAAGGGGACTCAGGGCGGCTTACAATTTGTAGGAAGGGAGTGCAAGACAAAACACAAAAAGAAAATGTGGAGTATAATAAAATAAAACAATAAAACACAACATTCATTCAGCATTCGGGTGGGGCGAGATTAGGGTCTTATTCCCAGGCCTGACGGGATAGCCAGATCTTGAGGGCTGTGCGGAAGGTCTGGACGGTGGTGAGGGTACAAATCTCCATGGGGAGATCGTTCCAAAGCATCGGAGCTGCTACTGAGAAGGCTCTCCTCCGCATAGTCGCCAGTCGGCACTGACTGGCGGATGGAATTCGGAAGAGGCCTACTCTATGCGATCTGATGGGATGAAGGGAGGTAATCGGCAGAAGGCGGTCTCTCAAATAGTCAGATCCACTACAATGGAGGGCTTTATGAATGGTAAGTAGCACCTTGAAGCGCACCTGGAGATCAACAGGTAGCCAGCGCAGCTCACGGAGGATCGGTGTTATGTGGGCGAACCGTGGTGCGCCCACGATCACTCACGCGGCTGCATTCTGGACTAGCTGAAGTCGCCGGATGCTCTTCAAGGGCAGCCCCATGTAGAGCACATTGCAGTATTCCAGCCTAGAGATCACAAGGGCTCGAGTGACTGTTGTGAGGGCCTCCCGATTCAGGTAGGGCCGCAACTGGCGTACCAGGCGAACCTGGGCAAATGCCCCCCTGGTCACAGCTGACAAATGATGGTCAAAAGTCAGCTGTGGGTCCAGGAGGACTCCCAAGTTGCGGACCCTATCTGAGGGGTGTAGATTTTGACCCCCCAGCCTGAGTGATGGAACGCTGGCCAAATTGTTGGGAGGGAAGCACAACAGCCACTCGGTCTTGTCTGGGTTGAGTACCAGTTTGTTAGCTCTCATCCAGTTCTTAACGGCCTCAAGGCCCCGGTTCATCACGTCCACCGCTTCATTGAGTTGGCATGGGGCGGACAGATACAACTGTGTGTCGTCCGCGTATTGATGGTATTTTATCCCGTGCCTCTGAATGATCTCGCCCAGCGGTTTCATGTATATGTTAAATAGTAGGGGGGATAAGACCGAGCCCTGCGGCACCCCATAGGTAAGGGGCCTCGGGGACGATCTCTGCCCCCCCACCAACACCGACTGCGACCTGTCTGAGAGGTAGGAGGAGAACCACTGCAAAACAGTGCCTCCCACTCCCACCTCCCGCAGTCATCGCAGAAGGATACCATGGTCGATGGTATCGAAAGCCGCTGAGAGGTCAAGGAGAACCAGGATGGACGCATGGCCTCCATCTCTGGCTCTCCAGAGATCATCAGTCAATGCGACCAAAGCGGTTTCTGTGCTGTAACCGGGCCTGAAGCCGGACTGGAAGGGGTCAAGGTAACTAGCTTCCTCCAAGGTACGCTGAAGTTGGAAGGCCACCACCTTCTCAACAACCTTCCCAACGAAGGGAAGGTTGGAGACTGGACGGTAGTTATTAAGAACGGCTGGATCCAAGGATGGTTTCTTCAGGAGGGGTCTCACCACCGCCGCTTTAAGTGCGGCGGGGAAGTGCCCCTCCCGAAGGGAGGCGGTAACAACCGTGTGGATCCAGCCTCGTGTCACCTCACTGCTGTTGGCAACCAGCCAGGAGGGACACAGGTCCAATATACAGGTGGAGGCACTCACAGCTCGCATAGCCTTGTCCACATCCCCAGAGGCAACATCCTGAAACTCAACCCAGAGATGGTCTGCCAAGTTATCCCCCTGTGTCTCGGCTGGATCTGCAGGGGTGGAGTCCAAGTCCGACCGAAACCGAGCCACTTTGTCCGCCAAGAACTGGACATACTCCTCAGCCTTACCCTGTAAGGGGTCCCCTGCCTCCCTCCTGTTTAGGAGGGAGCGGGTTATCCTAAACAGGGCGGCCTTTTATTATTAATAAAAGCAGAATAAAAATGAAATAAATCACTGTTCTCTCCATCCGTAGGCATCCTCTTTGGCCATCTGACCATGGCCAGAACATTTTAAAAAATTGCCTAATAATTCTGGTAGAAATAATTTGTTGAGAATGACTAGATGTGCTTCCTATGGTACTTCTGGTCCTCAGAAGCTTGCCTTTGAAGCAATTAAAGATTTCTCCCTATGAAACTGTATATGGATGATCAATCCCTTTAGGTTTTGAATTAATTCCCATCCCAGAAGGTGTTCATCCTGATTTAAACTTTTACTGCTGCCCAATCTTTCAACAGGAGCAGCACCTGGCCCAAGCACAAATTAGACTGTGTCATGATCAGAATGCCTACATGATCAGAATACCTACAGCCTACAGAAAGTGAGTATATCAGCAAAATGCATGTGAGAAAAAATTGTCTCCAAGGTGGAAAGCCCCACACCTTGCATTATTAGTTTCTCATAGAAGTGCCAAGTTTAAAGGTGGCACATGCCAGCTGCAGAAGCGCAGAAACAAGCACCATCATTGTTCGAAGCTTCTGAGAAGAGAGCAGAAGAAAGAAAGGTAAAGTTTTGCCTATGAAATCCTGAAGAGTTTTGAAGATAAAACTTAGTGGACTTTGAGGCAGGGGTAGGATTCAGCCAGTTCAGACAGATTCAGGCGAACCAGTAGCTCCAATAATCAGCTGGGGAGCGAATCAGTTCTCTCTGATGATCAGGTGGGCCTGCCTGCCCGCCCCTGCGCTTTACTTACCTATATCCTCTCAGCTGATTTGCATGACAGAGCAGATTGCCATGCCTCAGCTGTGTTAGTCCCCAGAAGTAACATGGAGGGTAAGTTTTGTTAAAACTGTGCACGTGCGCAGAGTACGCAATCACCAAGCCAGTTGTTAAACCGGCAGGATCCCACCACTGCTTTGAGGCAATGGTCCTTGCAAGAATCTAATTTTGATATTTAGGCCAATGAAACTATTGTATTTGGTTTGTTTTACTGTATACATATTCTTTCTTTCCATTACTTTCTGTTTTTCAGAAAAGCAATGGGTCTGCTAAAATTTGTATGTCGACCAGCGTGTCTATTTACAATTGCCAAGGTATAGAACACAACAGCCACTGGACTGGCAGCCAACCAATAACTCTTGTTTCATTTTAATTCATTCTTTAATTCCTCCTAAAAAAAGTTTTTTTATGCTAGTAAGGTAAAAAAAAGTGGGATTCTGTGTTCAAAACATGTTTTACAGTGGTGCTTGAGCAGTTTTGGAGATACTTCATACTAGTTCTCAGTTGTCCACAAGACATAAATCAAACAGTCTTAATTCTCTAGGAAAAACCCTTTTCATTGTTGAATACATTCCCATCAAACACCAGTGGACCCACCCAATTTTATAGAAGGTGGAAACCAAGGGCAATTTGCCTGGCAGCAACTGTATGTGAGTGCTTGGTTGCCATGATCTATCACCAAATGAAAACTGCACAAAAGTAATAGAACTTGTTTCTCTACAAACAGATTTGTACTTACCAAAGGAATGATATTTGTTGTGTGGAAAATGTGCCTTTTTCTGCTTTCCAGTACATGATCAAGACCTCCTTTTACACAATCCCACTTGTTCAAAATTACACTCATAAGCCCAAGTGAGTGCACAGTAGTAGATACCTCCCTGAAGCTCCTCCTTTTGATAGTAGCTATGATGACCATAAAGACTTATTAAACATTAGAGATGATTATGGGCTCATTATCTATCTCTAATTAGCACACTAGCCCTACTTACCTTGATATTAGCAAATTGGCTTGTTTAGTTATAAAAAATACAAACAAAACTTCAAATGCTATTGTTGTTTTAACCATTCAGTCGTACCCAACTCTTGGCAACTTTATAGGCAAGTGCTCTTTATGTTACTCGGCTAAGCACAGCTTCTTTCAGATGTTGGATATATTCACCTTTGCATAAGTTTTGATATTATCACTGTCCTCTTTGTCCCTTCTTGTTCTACTAACCATTCCCAGCATCATTGACTTTTCCAATGTATTTGCACGCATGACATGGCCAAAGTAAGTCAGACATAGCTTGTGATTTTGGCTTCTATTGACATGTCTGGTGTGTGTGTCAACTGCTATAGTTCTCCTATATGAGGAGCATGAAAAGCTAAGAATAGCAATTTTTCAGAATGGAATGACCTTTGATTTTATGGTATTCAAAATGGCCCATAGCTGTGAAAAATTTCTAGGTGTGTGTTGCTTTAATCTCATTCCTTGAAAGTAAAAGTCATGGTAAAGGAGAGATTTGGCAAAGCAAGTTATAGAACAAGCCCCTGGTATTTAATTCAGTTGGCTTAGTTAACTTAACTTTAACTTTAACTTTTAATAAATTTATATGCCGCCCAATCCTGTAGGACTCCTTAGTTAATGGTTACCTGGGACAGGTTGATTGCAAAACTTGGCTCTAGGATACCTAACTTTCCTGGCAAGCATTATCCTTTCACGTCACATAGAACAATATTTAATAGGAATGTTTAGTCATTATTTCAAGAAGAGTGTAAGGCTAAATTCTGTTCTCCTGTCAGATAGGTATGTTAAAGTCAAAATGGGAGAGAAGGGTTATGAGGAAAATTAGTTCCTAGGTGTGTGGAACTGATTAAATAAAGTAGACGTATAGAAATATAGCAGGAGTGAAATGCTACCGGTTCACACAAACTAGTAGGGACGATTGTCTTTATTTCTATGAACCGGTACTAAAAAAAAGCTTCTGACAATCTCACAGATCAGCTGTGAGCCGTGCGATCATCGGAAGATTCCCCCACCCCCGCGTTTTAAAGTATTTTTTCCTGCCTATTCACCCGAACCGGCAGGAAAAAAAATGCTTTAAAAAGTGGGGAGGAGAGCTTCCGATAATTGCATGGCTCCCAGCTAATCCGTGCAATCGTTGGAAGCTTTTTTTCCACTTTTTAAAGCATTTTCTTGCCTATTTGCCCAAATCAGCAGGAAGAAAATGCTTTAAAAAGTGGGGGCAGGGGGGAGGTTCCATGATAATCACCTGTGCCGTGCAATTGTGGGAACCTTTTTTTCACTTTTTAAAGACTTGTTTTACTATCTATTCACCTCAACTGATAGTAAAAAAAAATGCTTTAAAAAGTGTGTGGGTGGGGGAAGGCTCTCATGATCGCACAGCACCACTGAACCTGGTTTTTTTTTCACTTCTTAAAAGTATTTTTTACTACCAGTTCAGGTGAATAGGTAGTAAAAAAACTGTAAAAATTGAAAATAGTTGGCCATGGCCATCCAGTCACATGACCCACCACCAACAAGCCACACCTGCCACGCCACACCCAGAGAACCAGTGGCATTTTTTTTTTACATTTTACCACTGAAAATAAGGCCAAAGTTTCTTATCTCATATACATTTGTATATATGACATTGTATGTACACATCCTATACATTTGTAATGAGAAATGTTTTTTTTTTCTTTTTGGTGTCTAGCATTTCCAAACTTCCCCCTCCTCTTGATTTATGGAGACACTTGTCAGGGGATGAAGTATCTCTCTCAATATCTCAAAGAAACAAGTCAGGAATCCATGATTATTTGTTTTAGCCTATGCTTCTGTATCACATGTTAATAGCAATTTATAAATTATTGCAATCACACTTGTCACCTTTGTATAAAACTATTTCAAATTCCTCCTCTACATTCTCTCTTCCTTTCTCAAATTGTGTCCTTATTTATGCTTGGCCAACCAAATCAAATATATAAGTTCTGCAATTATCTACACTCTAATACAGGTTTGCCAGCTATAAACCTCAGTAAACGCTCATAATTTATTGTTCTTGGCCTGCTTCTTGAGTTGTGGTGTACAATGATCATCTTGGGGACAGCCTAGTCTTATATTTATTCCAGATATTTAAAACAGGTAATCTCTGACTTACAACCACAACTGAGCCTGGAAATTTGGTTGTAAATCATTGTAGTCGCAAATTGAGCTACCATGTGACCAGACTAAATATTATGATCATTTAGACAGTAGGTATAGTAGGTTAAGTAGGTCATCCTGGGCATGAAGTGACTCATATGGTTTATGATTTCAAATCCAGGTTTCCAATGAGTGGTCATTCCCAGATAATGGCACGAAAGTAATACAATACAATGCGGTTGCTGCAATCAGTCATAAACATGATCTGGTTGCCAAGTGCTTATAATGGGATCGCATAACTATGGGATGGTACAGCAGTGATAACTTTGAGGAAGTGGCATAAGTAAGTTTTTTCAAGTCTGTGGTAACTTTGAACTGTTCTTAGATGTCATAAGTCAAAGACAACCTGTAGGGAGTAGTCTGTATGTGGAATTTCTAAGCTCAATATTTACTTTAACCTTATCATACCAGAGATATCCACGTAAACTGTATCTGAGGTTGTGCACCTTCAGATTTAAATTTTTTTTATTCCCCAATAAGAGCCACTCCTCTTACCATACTAGACAGCTTGCCTTAAAATACAATTTGAAATTACCTCCTGCCAAAACTCCTCTCTCTTTCGTATCCTGTAACACTTTTGTTTTAGCGCATGATTTTTTGCCTTGTCATATGAATTTATTGAAACCTGTTTGTCATTGTACCAAAGACACATCATTTTTTTTTCAATACAGGTATTGTCTGGAACAAGAAAAGCATGATAGGTAATACATTTATTTTAATTGCTGTTATCCTCCCCAATTCCCCATCTCACTAAATCTTTTTTTTTTACATCCCTTGAAACGTTTTTCTAATTATTTTTAAATTCACTTTGGACATATTTACTCCCAAATATTTAACTATCATAAGTTGCAGGACAAAACCAGTCAAATCCACTAACCATTTCTATTCATCTACTATCACATTTTTATTTAATAACTTGGAAGTTGTTTTTCTTTTTTTCTTTTAAAGCCAGATAATTTTCTATATTCCATTAACTCATCCATGAAAACACCAACATTTTAATTAGTCTCCATTAATATATTGTTAAAACCAGACCATAAACTCATGAAAGTGCCATAAACTCTTTATAACTTTGGTGACTAATTCCCTCACACACACAAATTCTATTTTCCACAGGTGCAACCTATAGATTGTAAAGTATAAAAGCATAATTCTGGACCCAGACGATTTTGGGGATTCTGAAGCAGATGAATACACTGGTTCAGTTCTTACTTGCATGGCAATCATTGGATGATTATACTAAGTTATGTGGCAATTAAAATGCTTGATTCTGCTAAGCCTAAGCCTAAGCCATTTTATTCCATGGTGCTTTTTAACATTAATACAAAGGGTGGGGTAGAGGTCTAATCAAGATGTTCGGACTGCCATCAGTGTGTTAATGGTGCTCAATAACCAGAGTATTGAATGTAATTCCCCTTCTGTCTTCTGAACCCAGGATCTTCATTTTATTGAGATGAAATGACAGAAGAGATGTGAAGAAAGAAAAAAAACTTCCAGTACATGGAAATCATGGAAAAGAATTTATCTTCAGATCCATACAAGGAGATAAGTGTTTGTATTCTTCCATCCTTCTGTTGAGGTGTTATAATTCAGTGATCCTCTTTGACGTAGCCTACAATCTGTAAAGAGAAATGAAGATGATTTTATGGGGATATTCAAATCCAGATGCCACGATAATGAGTGGGAAACATATTTTAAGTTCACAATGGACTACATAAGCAGATATGATAGGCACTAGTACCCTAATTCACTGAACTAGAAGTAGGAGATGGAGGCACAACATAATCAGTTTGAGATTCTGTTATAGCCATTCTTAATAAAAGTAGTCCTGTGGAGATGATTTCTTAGTCTGATTACATAGTGGGACTGATCCATCGTACCTGATGGACTGGAAGAACTGGAAGAACATCAGGCTACCATGATGCATATGCCATGTACAACATTTGCCACAGTGAAACATTGCACAATATTTTCTTGACACCATGTATCTGAGTGAAAGTCCACTGGGGCTGCATTTTCCAATGTAACCTTCATGCTTAGGACTGGAATGATTTATAGCAGACTCTGATGGTAGAGTGTTATCTAGCATGATTTCATCTACCTTTGAGTTTGAGCCAAGATTTCTTGGTTGCTTTGTGGGTGGAGAGACTGTAATAAACTTGATTCAGGAAGTTTCAGCTCAGTGGAGAAATCCTGACAGAGGTGGGTTCCTACCAGTTCGCACCAGTTCGGTAGAACCGGTTCGTCAAATCTACAGAACCGGTTAGAAGAGGTTCAAACAGTGGACCCAGAAAGCAGGCCACACCTACAGAAGAGGTTCCAAAAAATTTTGAAACCCACCACTGAATCCTGATGAAGACAGCGGTGTAGCTCCTTCATATGATTCTTTCTTTGGAATAATCCATTTTAGACAACTGCCATCCGAACTACAATCTTTTCTTTTTTCAGGTAAGCAATAGTATCAGCACTTAGATTTATATACCCCTTCACAGTGCTTTACAGCCCTCTCTAAATTGTTTTATAGAGTCAGCATATTGCCCGCAACAATAATCTGGCTCTTCATTTTCTCAACCTTGGAAGAATGGAAGGCTAGGTCAATTTTGAACTGATCAGGATTGAATTGGTGGCAGTTGGCAGAATTAGCCTGCAATACTGCATTCTAACCACTGTGCTACCACGGCTTATCAAGCAATTGAAAAGAAGGTGCCATTGCCTATGATACAGGCAACTAGCATTTTCAAGCCCAAACAGTGGATGAAAACATAATTACTCATACAAGTGGATGCCCTTCATCAGGACTTGGAAAAGGGTATGTGTACCCCTTGTTTCTTTCATTTGCTTGGCTTATTGCTGGACTTTGATAAAACAGTGGCAGTTGTATTTCCTTATTACTAGGGCCATGAATTCTTGGGCCATTTCTTTCATTAGACACATTATTTTTGCTTCCTTTTCTGTGACTCATTGCCTTTCATTGCATCCTCTTTTGTTAATCCAAATCATTAGAGGACCTGGGCAATCAGAATTTTGGCAAATTCTGGAAGGCAGGAAGCCCAACCCACTTTAACCCAACCTTTTCAGATTTCAATCTCTTTCTGGACACCTTTTTGTCCTGCCCCCTTTTCAGGAAGTATTACCTCATTTACCTTTGCCTCAGGGTAGGAATCTTCTATAAAAGAAGAGCGTCTCTCCTCTTAATTAATAGGTGAAATCTTTCAGAACTCCAAAGAGAAACAGCCAGTCCTGAACTTTTCTCTTCACCTGCCCGTCATTTTCCTATCTCAGAGAGAAACCTCTTCAAAACGTCTGAAGCCGGATTTCCCTCAGCAGCCTGGACATAACCCAGTGAGTAGAAGAAGTTGGTCAGGGTCTTTCACTAAATTTCAAACCCAAGGAGCCTTACAGGAGCTAAACCAACTGCCTATAGCACATTGCCTTTATAAAGTTGAAAAGTATAGACTTCTCTGCCTCTAGTTCTTGCTAAGTTGGGTTCCATGTTCTGGAAAGGTTCACCAGCTTCAGTGTTATCCAGAATCAGACAAAGTAACAGTAATAGTATATTGACGCTCATTCTTTCAACAAATTTGAGTTACCAAGAGAATTGTGACGTCAGAAAGCTTGGGACCACATCAAACTGACCTAGGCAAAATAGAATCAAAAAGCAACTACTGATAGGTTTTCCTATATTCTTTCCTGTCCAACTGCTGGAAGAGCCATCTAACACCAGCCTTGAAGACCAGATCTGTGTAAGCAGTTAAATATTGAAAAGAAAAGGTAATTAATTTTACTTCTATCTTTTTCTTTTCTATCCAGATTTTATTTCCTTTCCTAGATTATATGAAGACTGTACAAAAAATAATCTCCCTAGGCATATGTTATGTCTGTTAAAAGCTACATCTTGTGTATGTTTCCTTCATTCTTGTATGAGGAACCCTGAAATATTCTGACCTCTGGCAATAGTGTGCTTTTCTTTCTGTTTTTATCTTCTGAACTGAGTACTATGTAAAGTTATTTAAGTCCACTTTTCTTCCAGTTTCCCTGTCATTGAACAACTTCTTCATCTCCCTCTCATTGAACAATATAATGTGTGAATTCCTCAAATAGATCATTAACATCCTCTTATATGTTTATCTTAGATGGTATTAGCATGAAATATTTTGCAGGTGACTTTCCAAATATATTATTAAATGTTTATTGTTCGATAGCTGTATATATAATTAACTTCATTATTTAAAATAGAACTGATTATTAATTAAAGTTTCATTTTTGGATGTTGAAAATGCACACACTGGGTTAATAAATAGTGTTACTAAATCATGACAGAATGATTCTGTGTAGAGACCCCTGTTTATAATAGCAAGGAAGGGTTCTCTAATCTGTCCTCTGAGCTTTCAGGTTCAGCTAAGGCAAGCAATTCCATGGCCAAAGGTTCTTTTTCCAGTTCGTCTTCCTGCAGTGGCAAAGTCAGACTATTATAATATATTTTATATGGCACTGAGATAAGAAGGGAAACTTGGATTTAGGTTTCCAAAGAAAATAGACTCTAATGAACACATTAATCTGTTTGGAAATGAACTGAACGCTAGTTGGCTTTAAATCAAGCATAAGGGACTTGTAATACCATATATGGCTTAAGAACATTCTTAAAATAATCATAAAAAAGAAATTATCTTCCTATTCATTTATAGCAGAACCTTTTTTGCTTCTGCATTTTTTCAGCCAAATCTATGCTGTTGTGTCCCTTGTCCTTATTCAATATTTTAATTGCTTGATTTTATAAGGTTGTTGTTACATAGTAGTTTCTAAATCTGTTTTGTGTCTTGTTTTGGGATGATGTTCATACAAAAGTGGGTACCTGATTTCACACATAAATAAATATTTATTATTGACAGGGAAAGGAAAAAAAACAATCTGAGATTAAAAGAGAGACTGCATGTCAGGAAAGTTAGTTTTGAGAATCAATAGGCTCTGACTCATTTACTCTGTGTTACAAGGAAGCGGGATAAAATTGAATCTTCTATATTCTCTAAATTCCCCATAAAAGTTTATGACATCATAATGGGAAACCATCTTGTAATCTGGATATTTTAATGAAAACTATACTCATTTATATGAAAATTCCATTGTTTAGATCCCAACACATTTTCAAAGAATCTAGTATATTCCACTCTCATATAGAATTCTGATTATTCATTCATTCATAGACTGCTGATTCTCCCCTTCTCAAAATGTAGTTGTTTGGAAAGGATCCTTGAAAAGGATTAAAATGCTCTATTATGTTCTAAATCAGCCTTTCTCAACTTTTTTTTTTAATCCTTGAGGTATCCTTGAAATAATTTTCAGGTCTTCATTGACACCCTCGATAAAACTATTGTATCTACAGTTCACCATACACTACTATAATTAATAAGCCCATAAAAATGATAAAATTAGCCATTTGCTATGAATGAAGCTATCTCCTATCACCCAGATGGACAACTAAGTAATATTGCAACAGTGCTTTAGAAGCATTAGATGAAATTATGCACCAATGGCAATTCTAAATTTTCCATTTTAAAAGACTGTGGTACATAATAGACTGCCTTATATTATTACTGCAAGGTTAATAAAGCAGTTTGCCCCAGAATCCTCTTAAGGAATTTGTAAGGGTATAAATCAGTGGTGGGTTTCAAAAAATTTTGGAACCTCTTAGGTGTGGCCTGCTTTCAGGGTCCACTTGTGGAACCTCTTCTAACCGGTTTGGTAGATTTGACGAACCGGTTCTACCGAATAGGTGCGAACTGGTAGGAACCCACCTCTGGTATAAATGTAGGAGATGATCAGCTTGAGCCTGAGGTCAATTGCACCATCAGTCATGTATTCCTTCATGCTCATAAAAGATCTAAGTAGTTTACTAAAATTCCTTAGTTACTGCCAAATTGCTTTAATTTGACCTCGTGGTAGATAATAAATTTCCTGTATGTAATTCTATGACCACATGAACTGAGTTGCAAAAATCTAGATCAAATACAATAGCAGAGTTGGAAGGGACCTTAGAGGTCTTCTAGTCCAACCCACTGCCTAGGCAGGAAACCCTATACTGTTTCAGACAAATGGCTGTCCAACTTCTTTTTAAAGACTTCCAGTGTTGGGGCATTCACAACTTTTGGAGGCAGGCTGTTCCATTGAAGTCTTACAATACTACAGTAGAAACAGTAGTAACCTTCAAGTTTCTAGGTTTTATCATATGTCAAGACTTAAAATGGACACCTAACATCAAAAACGTCATCAAAAAAGCTCAAGTTATTTCTGTGCCAACTCAGAAAGCTCAAACTGCTGATTCAATTCTTTCTTTATTATTTTTTTTTCATTTTCATAACATATAATCACATGTATACTATTATATAACCTACATTATATGGTATTATTAAATGCTTACATCAATTCATCTTACCAACCACTCCCAAAAACCAATTATTGGCTCTTCTGCTCCCCATATACCATATTTGTACTTTATCCATCACTTTCTTCTCCCTCTCTCCTCCCCGTCCCTATCTCCTTTCTTCCCTCTGCCATCCTTTCCTTCTCAACTTCCCCTTCCTTTCTCCTTTTTGTCTCTCCCCTTACCACTCCTCATTTCTCTCCTCCTCTTCCCCCCTTACCCTCTCTCCTATCCCTCTCTTCTTCCTTTACCTTTCTTCTCTACTTCCCACTCTTCATCTCATTTACTTGGTGTATTTCAGCTTCTGAGCAAGCTCCATTTTATGTTGATGGTATTTATAATTCCTTTTCAATATACAGTACATATTTAATTTTTCTCCTCCGTTTTAGTAAAAAAATAACTCAATATAACAGAAAAGTATACATATATAGTCATCTGGCTTTTAACATCATCACCCCCAACCTAATTTTGGCTGAGCTGTAGACCTTGTTACAATTCCCCGCTGCTGATTCAGTTCTACAGAGAAATTATTGAGTCTGTCATTTGCATCCCTGTAACTGGTTTGGTTACAGAACCAGACAGGCACAAAATTCAATGGATAATTAGAACTGCAGAAAAAACAATTGCTACCAACCTTCCTACCAACCTGTATACTGCAGGAGTCAAAAAGAGGGCTGAGAAAATATCTACAGACCCCTCATATCCTGGACATAATTTGTTTCAATTTCTACCCTCAAAACGACACCATAGGGCACTGCATGCCAGAACAACTAGACACAAGGACAATTTTTCCCCAAATGCCATCATTGTGCTAAACAACAAATTCCTACAACACTGTCAAACTATTTACTAAGGCTCTATTACTATTATTCTTCTCATCCTTCCTATTACCTATCTCCCACTTATGACTGTAATCATGTTGCTTGTATTTTTATGATTTATATTGTTCTGTTTGTTTCCTAGTATGATTTGATTGCTTAACCTATGACTATCACTAAGTGTTGTATCTTATGATTACCTATCTCCTCCTTCTCATGACTATAGCCATGTTGCCTGTATTTTTATGATTTATATTAATCTTCTAATCATTCCTCCCACCCATTTCCTCCAACTTATGATTGTATGAATGTCACTTGCTTGTATCCTTACTATTTATAGTGATATTGATTGTTTCCTGATTGCTTATTTCTACCCTATGACTATCATTATGTGTTGCACCTTATGATTTGTGATGAATGTATCTTTTATTTTATGTACACTGACAGCATAGGCACCAAAGACAAATTCCTTGTGTGTTCAATAACACTTGACCAATAAAGAATTCTACTCTACTCTGCTCTACTCGACTCGACTCTATTTCACCTTGTTCCATATATAGATTTTGCATGATGACAATGAGATATTCTGAGGATTCCTCTTTATTTAAGTATATTCCACAGCTTCTATTCAAGCAGATATTAATCTCTTTTTGGTATTATTTGGCTCTCTTAATTATCCAGCATTATTAGCAATTATGCCTCAGGTTCCTCAATCTTTTGTAAAAGAAACTTGAAGTTCTGTCATTTCCATAGAGGGCTTTACTTTTTGTGGGATGATGGTAGCATTATTTGTTAGAATAGAAAATTAAATATATTGTACTTTAGTTTCCACAGTTAGTTAAACATAACATAGATTAAGCTATTCTTGGCCAATCATTTGCCAGATTTGCTGACATAAGATCAGTAAAGGTTACAATATTTACTGATATTTCTTCTCTTGCTTACCATGTTTCTGAAAATATTCCATCAATTAGTATAATTTACAGAATGGTAATGACCAGAATGTTGATACAACTATCATCTAATACTATAAATGTCAGGGTTTCAAGTAACACCCCTAATGAAAGAAACATGAGTAGGTTCTGGCTGCTGCCACTGCCAGTTTGCTCAGGGACGTGATGCACACGCACTTGATGCGTGCTATGCATGCCTGCACAGTACTAAAAAATGTTTCTGTGCATGCGCAGAAGCAAAAAACAAGATGGCACCACCATAGGCACCACCAAAAGAACTGGTTCAGCGGTGTGGCAGGCCAAGTTACTACCTACTTGGCCAAACCAGTCTGTACCGGTAGGAACCCACCTCTGGAAAGAAGACTCTGAGGCTTGAGTTGCCTCAAAGTTCCATTTTATTAGAGATGTCATATTGACACATCTGGGAAAACCCAAAAGCTTCCAGGTTTTCCCCACCCAAATGAAAGTTCAAGACCCTGCCCAGCACCCACATGTTCCTCACATGATCCAATCAGGCACCATCTGAATTAAAGATGCTTCTCAGTCACCTCATCACAGCTGCACGACAAAACGGTCCTGACTTTCTGAGAAAGATAGTTATTATGGCTACGTATCATACACATGCTGTATAATCTCCCTCCCATTTGCAATAGATTCTTGTAAGTCGGGACTGTCTTCTAACAAATCTTGGAGGTTGAGTACTGTAGGTTGACAACACATCTTTGCTTGATCTTCTTTAAATCGGTTACTTTTTATTTATTTATTATATTTATATGTCACCCATCTCACTATCAAAAAAATTCTGGGCTATCCATTGGTGACCTTAAACATATTAAACCTATTTCTGAGTTCAAAGATCTTTTGGAAGACTTTTTGTATTTTTCCATGCCTGTTTTTACCCTAGATGTCTTCAAAGTTGTTTTAATACTGCTTCTTGATGCTTCTAGCAGTTTTCTGAATTCTTGTTTAAGTTCCTTCTTGAGATTTTTGTCTTTCTTGACTTTGGTTTCAATTTTCTTCTTGACAATTTCTACAATTTGTTCTAAAATCCAGTTTTCTTCTGTTTCCTGATCTTTGGCAGTCTTTTTTCACATTCATCCCTAATTTTTTAACAACAGCAGGCACATTCTATAGTTTCTATGGTTCTAATAAATGATGTTCAAGACATCAAAGAAATTCCTGATGTTTTCCATGAAAATATCAATAGCACTCAGACATATATACCACTTTACAGTGCTTTACAGTCCTCTCTAAGTGGTTTACTGAGTCAGCCTATTGCCTTCAACAATCTGGAGCCTCATTTTACTGATCTTGGAAGAATGGAAGGCTGAGTCACCCTTGAGCTAGTGAGGATTGAATTTCTGACAGTGAGCTAAATTCATGATCTGTTCCACAGTCAGTTACTGCCCACATTTTGGCTGTTATAACTGAGCTTTACTTTACCAATAAAATTTAGTATACTTCTTAATGTCTACAGATCTTGGCATTCATTCAGATGTATGAAGACTGTTAACAAGAATCCCTGGATAAGCAGACACTTACATGTTGTTTTTCCACTCTATTTCAGATTTCTAGGTCATGTGGTCCAACTACATTTTCATCCTTAATATTTCCAAGAATAGCATTTCAGTCTTCAACCATGCACAACAAATCTGGTTTACATGTTCTTGTAAATTTTGATTTAAACCTGATCATCCAACTCATCAATTTCCTCTTCTTCTGAATCAGTCATTGGAACATAAACTTATATAATCATCATATTAAAGGATTATCCATGCTGACTAATTGATATTGTTCAGCTATTGATATTATTGTAGCCAAGCACTGTTCTTGCTATAACATTCTTCACTATGTAAGTAACATTGTTCCCTCTTTGTTTTTCATGTCCTGAGTAGTAAACAGTGAATCTTCTGACTGAAACTGTCCAATTCTACTCCATCTCACCTTGCTGTTGCCAACTGTGCTAATCTGTACTAGGCTCATTTCATCTTTAACAATACTGATTTTCCTGTGAAAGAATGCTTTATATTCCATGTTGCCACTGTAATTCTGTTTTTGCCATTTTTCCTGCAACTAGAGGTCCCAAAGTCTTCATATTCTGCAAGTCCCTCAATTCTTCTTCAGTTGCATATTGAGTTCCATCTGCTGATAATCATCCAGCATATTATCCTAAATATTGTCTATTTTAACTAATACAGATAGTCCTCAACTTAAAACAGTTCATTTAGTTTCAGTGGCAATGAAAAAAGTGATGTATGACTGTTTTCACTGTTGCAACCTTTGCAGCATTTCCATGATCATGTGATTAAAATTCAGACATTTTGCATTTGGTTCATACAGCATTGCTGAGTGATGTGATCACCTTCTGTAAGCAAAGTCAATGGGAAAACCAGATTCACTTAACAAACAAGTTATTAACTTATCAACTGTACTGATTCATTTAACAGCTGTGTCAAGAAATGTCGAAAATGGGGCAAAACTCACTTAACCAATTCTCATTTAAAAACATACATTTTGGGCTCAATTGTGGTGGTAAATCAGGGACTACCAGTACTTTAAAATATATTTTAATTTTAGAGCATGATGCTGCATCTGAGTTATGTTTTCTCCCGCTTTTAATGCATGCGAAAACAGGGCTTTGAAATCCATCCAGATTCAGTTATTTCCATTTCTTTAATTCACAATATATTCTGGATTTCCAGTGAGGTCACACTAAAATCATAAAGCAAATACTTACATGGTCTGGAAGAAAATTAGGCAGGAAAGGAAATTCCTGTTGCATAGTATAAATGTCAGTCTAATAATCTTATTTCCTCTCTGAGAATTATTAGGGACTCCCAATTTTTGCATAGCGGTTTCTTTTGTACTTAAATGTTTTATTGCTTGAAAAAAGGGAACTTATGCTATATGTTGTAATTCTGTGGCCCTGTGGTTTAAGCCAAGTGTTTTTTTTTCTTTCAGAATTTAAGCAGATATATATATAAGGCAAACCGTGTTTAACAGATAGAACACAATTCAGTGAGGTTACACTACTATTGGCAATAGCTAACAGCTGAAAAGGTAAGAATGTATTTATTTTTCTTCCAAATTTAGGCCTATCAGAATTCCAGTACTTTCCAGTACTGACTAGAAAGAAGTCTATTTGAAATGTACATTAATATTTATTTATGTATCAATTTATTTGTCACTTCTTGTGAGATGGGAAACCAAATAGAAAGAAAGAAAGAAAGAAAGAAAGAAAGAAAGAAAGAAAGAAAGAAGGAAGGAAGGAAGGAAGGAAGGAAGGAAAAGAAAAAAAGAAAGGGAAAGAAAAAAAGATGGACAGATAGACAAATGAATGATAGGAAATAATAGGTGGCAAACTATAGAATTCTAGAGCCCTTTACTGTTCAATATGTTTGTAAATTATTTGATGAGATGTTAGAAAATGATTATCCAATCTGTACATGATGTAATAATAGTAAGGACAGCAAAAATCTAGGGGAACATTATCAGGATTCAGGAAATTTTGAAAACTGGAGCAATGGGCAGAAACAAGCAAAATGAATTTCAACAGGGACAAATACAAAATCTTTATCTGTATAGGAATAATTCCTCTGGGATCAGAGGCAAATCTATGTAGCAGTATACATATGTGAACAAGATCTGGGATCTTGGTGGATCATAGATGGTGTACTTCTTTGAGGAAAATGTACCCAGCAGATCCTTAATTAAATTGTTAAGGATCTTAGAAGGGAATTATTAGAAATGTTGTTATGATTAGCTTGGTGAAGGGAAGTCTCTAGGCAGGCCTCTTTAAGTTGTCAGGAAAAACATGCGGAAGACTTTTTCAAAGAAAGGGTAATGAGCAATGGGTTTTATCTTACAAGGATACAGTTTTTTGCTGAACTTCAGGAAAACTGTCTGAACAAAACTAGTACAATTTCCTCAGAATGATGAAGTCTTTTCTGTTGAAGGTTTTCAATAGAGAATGATGGATTATCTTTTATTCTTATACTGCTTTGAGGTCTTGTGTTTTTGTATTTATTGTTTGGGGCATGTATTGCAATTATTCTAATATACCCTTTTTTTAAAAAAAATCAAACCAGGTCCAATAATAATCCAAAGAAACTAGTTAAGATGTATCAATTGTAAAATAATATGAAAGACAGACTAATTTCAACCCCTGAATAATTTAAAACAGAGAAATTATGTTAAATTTACTGAAAATAAAGTAATAAATGCAGATTATTTTTGCCCCATTAAATCTTCCTAGTGTGGGACAAATAACCTTTCTTTTGCTATTGGAGTTACCACAATTTCAACAATTTTCATTTCTTAGCACTAAACCCTTTCTGTTTGCAGCATCAAAACCATTGCATTTCTCTGATCATTCAAACATCAGAAGGAAAGGATAGGTTTATGGTATCTGACAGGGACGTGCAGTCAGGGGAGGCACAGGAGGCAAAGCCTCACCACTGTCATCATGAAAAGAAAAAAAAATGTAAAAGGAAAAAGGCAAGAGCTGAGGTCAGGCTGAGCTAGTTGCTGCCAGAATCACCATGGATGACTCTGCTTAGTGCTTAACTGTTTAAAAAAGCCTCTAAAAAAGTGCCCTCTACAGGATGAGGCGGGAGAACGATGTGCCTCACCTTGTCTGGCGTTTTATGATCACTCGAGCAGAGTTAAGCAAGAGTTAAAATTCCTGACATAGATGAGGCACGTCATTCTCCTGCCTCCTCCTGTTCCTCCTCTTCCTCCCTCCTGGGCACTTTTTAGAGGCTTTTTTTAAACAGATAAGCACTAAGCAGAGTCATGACTCTGGCAACAACTAGCTCAACCTGACCTCAGCTCTTGCCTTTTTCCTTTTACATTTTTTTTTCTTTTCATGATGGCAGGCAAGAGCAGAGTTGAAATCCTCTCTGAAACAGCTGGAAAAGTGTGGGTTGGACAGAGGGGGAGAAATTCCAACTTCATCCTCCTGGTGCGGGGCTTTGGGCAAAGGCTGGAGGGAAGTGCTCTCCCTCTCCAAGTGTAGTTTGATTGCAGGCAGAGCCACGTTGTCTTTTCAAACCTGTAATCAGTGAAGCTGGGCTGGATCCTTCCGGGGCTGGGGGAAAGTGTGTGTGTGCTGCAATAGGGCTCTTTGACTGGCTTCCTGACTCCCTCCAATCCAACTTGTGTGTTTGTGTGTGTGTGTGTGTGTGTGTGTGTGTGTGCTTCTTTGAGAGAGAGTTTGTTTGAATGAGAGAGGCAAGGGGATAGGAGAGGTAGTCCAATCCAACTTCTGTGTGTGTGTGTGTTTGAGAGCGGGGGAGGGAGGGAGAGAGGGAGGAAGGGAGGGAAGGGAGAAAAAAAAGAAAAAGAAAGAAGGAAACTTATTTAGCAAAGGAGAAAAACAAATGCTGTCGCTTTAAATCGGAACAAAGCATGCCTGGCTGTGGAATTCTGGGAGTTGAAGTCCACAAGTCTAAAAAAATTGCTGCCTCACCAGCCATAAACCTCACCGCACGTCACTGGTATCTGAGTACCCTGATACTCTATTTTATTTTCAGTCTAACTTGCTTGGTGCAACTCTATAGTTTCCATTAAATATTTTAGCCCTTGCTTTTAGCAACTAACATATTCTATAGGTTGGGTAGTAGGATTTAAGGCTCTGCTAGCTTTATGCCATGATTGTAAATGGGATTATTTTATTAAAGATTGCTGCCAGTATCAAGAAAATGCATTGCAGATAAGATGTCAATGCGTAAGATATAGAGGAAGATAGTTCACAATGTAAATAAATCCATGAAATATCTTGACCCTTCATTTATAAATATGCAAGCCTCTCAAATAATGATTGGTGCAATCATATAGAGTTTCTCTTTTTAATCTTTACTTTTATTTATTTATTTTTCCTTACAGATGACATTCATCATATTTATCCTGATGTTTACACTGACTTTGGTTGCTCACAGAGAAGCAACACAAGAAATAAGAGCAAGTGGTATGTCACTGAGTTTTGGAATGAAATTTTGTAGTAAATTGCAATGTGTTAATTACTTGATAAGACTCCATTTTACATCCAGGAACTTAAAATGGCATACAGACAGGAGTGGGATTCAGCCGGTTTGCAGTTCAGGTGAACCGGACGCTAATTTTGCATCCAGTTCACCAAACTGGTTGTTGCAAGGACTGGCTGGCTCCACCCACTCTGCCCCACCCCTCCCAGGAGTCTCCATGTGGCCCGTTCATCATGTCAGGTAAGTGCAGGGCTCACATGGAGGCTCCGGAAGGATGAAAAATGGGCCTCCCGGAAGACTACAAACAGGATCATTTCCACCTCTGGAGGGCCTCTGGAGCCCAGGAGTAACCATTTTTGTACTCCTGGAAGCTCAAGAAAAGCTTCCGGAGCCTGGGGAGAGTGAAAATGCTGCCCCCCTGTGGTGCAGGAGGCCGAGTAGGCCACGCCTACCCAGCAACCGGGCATTTTTCAATCCCAGCCCTGTATACACAGTACACTTCCTCTAATTTTTCTCCACAACAATCCAGATAGTTTTGCATGAAACTGGCCTAGTAAGCTTCTATTATTAAGAATAGACTTGAATAATATCTTCTTCACCAAAACATACTGCACCAAATTAACTCTATGTATGGTTTTGCTATGCAGGCCTTAGAACACTTCAAATGCAATCCCAAAGATTTATTTTCAATACATCTTTACCATGAAACACTTTATAAACCTTAAAATCCTTAGCAAAACAAACTGAGTACAATCATCCTAGGCATCACAGGGAGAGGCCAATCGTTCCAAATGATGATATTGCTTATATCAATATACCTCTTTTGAAAAGATATATATGTAGTAATAACATTTATATAGCTGCCCATTTTAAAACCAACTCAGCATAGCTTAGAACCAATAAAAATATATAGGGATAAAACCAGCAACAATAAATTAAAAACACAAATGCCTCAACCACATTTCCCCTGACTTTACTCTGTCCCATTCTAGTGGAAGAGCCAGGTCTTCAGAACACCAAGTTCAATCTGAAGCTGGGAAAAAGTCAAAATAATCATTGTGGAACAATTGATTTAAAGTCATGATGTTCACGTCTGCTCAAACTTTGCAATAAAACAGTTTCTCTCTTATGTTAAAGAAGAATTCAATAATTAATTAAAGATTCAGGAGTTTCGGTATCCAAACCCAAACTGCATCCCAGTATAGTCTAAAGATTTCTCATTGCCTGCACTTCTGAAAAATCAAATACTTTTTCTATTAAATGTTATTGCAAGAACATGTCACAAGTGCAAGGGAAATAGTTAACTTTCCAGAATAGTTGTGTTTGGTATATCTTCCTGCAATAAATAAAGAGAAAGAAATGGAAGAAGATGTGCTTGACTTCTCCTTGCTCATTAACAATAGAAATGTAGAGGAAGTTATGCTGCTTTTTAAACAGCAGTGATTTCCAGGATAGTCTTAGTTTGTTGATCAGGTTAGGCCAAGGCAAAAAAGCAAAATAAAAAAAAGCATACCTCATTTTTTCTCTCCCTTAATAAATATTGGCAACTACCACACATGGAATACAGGTAGTCCTCAACTTACAACTGTTTATTTAGTAACAGTTCAGAGTTAAAATAGCACTGAAAAAACTTACAGCCTGTCCTAGCACTTAAGAATTGTGCAGCATCCCTATGGTCACATGATCAAAAATTGAGCATTTGGCAATGGGCATGTATTTGCAGGGGTTATGGTCAAGGGTGAAATCAACTTACCTTCGCTACTACAAAAACGGGACATTATGATGTCTAGGTGGATAGGTAGAACGTCCCGCCCCCACCACTACTGGTCCACCCAAACCAGATAGAACCAGCTGAACTGCACCACTAGTTGCGGTGCCCTGGGTCATGTGATCACTATTTCTGACCTTCCCAGCTGGCTTCTAACAAACAAAGTAAATGCAAGAAGCTGGCTTTGGTTAACAACTGTGTGATCCACTTAACTGCAGTGATTTGTTTACCTAGCGTAGTAAAAACAGTTGTAATATCAGGTGTGACTTACTTAATAACTACCTTGCTTCGCAACATAATTTATGGTCCCAATTCCAGTCATAAGTTGAAGACTATCTGTAAGTCTATGGCAGTAATTGATTTGACAATGAGTAACTACAAGCATTCCTTGTAGGAATATTGTAAATGTTGAATAGAATATTCTGTTCCACAAGGGTTCGAGATAGAAATGAAACTATGGTGTACTAAATGGTCACGTATACAATGTCTATGCTGCCAGCTAATTGTAACTCTGTACCAGAATCAAAAGAAAAATGTTATCACATAACAGATGTACATGGGAGTTCACTATTTATTTACATATTTAAGAAAATGTATACGGCCACCCAACTCACTTTCAGTGACTCTGGGTGGTTTACAAAGATAAAAACTTATTATTTTTTTAAAAAGCAATAACCCCCCAATTCCCTCATGAGAACAATCAATCGAATAAGTCACTTGATGAGTTTCATCCCACTCTGGACTCCCCAGGCCCATTGGCAAAACCAGGTCTTCAGGGTCTTGTGAAAGAGTGTCAAATTGGGGAGCAATCTTATTTCTGTTCTTCAGGGATGGAGCCACCGCAGTCAAGCTTCTTCTTGGGCCCGTTAGATGTACTTTCTTCTGCTAGATGAACCTCCAATATGGAGACATTAAATATTAATTTAATTAATTTCTTGCAGGTCAGAGGTAGAAACAGAGCTTTACCCAAACTGCACACTTTATTAGATTATTCTGAAGCTGTTGTCTTTTGTTCATGGGTTCACTATGATATCTGCTTAAGGACAAGTACTGTTTTGATTTGCATGTGGTATAATCTTTACTTTTTAAAACTAAGTGATGTAATGTAAGAACGTGTTAGCATTTTCAAGGTACATGCACTGGGTTCTAGATGAACCAGTTGGTTGATCACTGCCTACCTTTTAGAGTTTTACAACTTAATGATTTTACAATGTTCAGAGCACTTTGTAGAATCCCAGTGGTCTTCAGATAATTCAGCACTTCCCAAAAACCTGACACTCATCTGCGACACATCTGAAAGTCAGCATGGATCGGTTTGTTGGAAGAAAAACCTGAAATGGGTAGGAAATGGCAGGACTTTGAAGATAAGAGTTAGAGGGACTCCGGATGCTGGCAATTATACTTGTTGGAGTAACACTACACAGGAGCTTCTAAGTTCCAATGCTGTTTACATTACAAAGAAGAATGAAAAAGGAGAAATAGATGAACCAATCCTCAAGAAAGGTAAGATTCGGAGCAGTATCAATACTGTGTACTGTTTCTTCTTTTTAAAATATAACTTTATTGAAGAATTTTAAGAAGATAAAAGTAATACAAATGTTCTCATTTAAATTATAGCATAATATACATTTCCCTACTATTCCAACAATATTTTATATTCAAAATTCTTAGCCATTTTACCATACATTTTTCACTTGTTCATCTGCAATTTTAAATTTTAGCAAAACTTTTGGCAATTACTTGCTTGTCATTTGTACATAATTCAGTTTCAAATTCTGTCTTTTGATACTCAGTTTCAAATGTGCTGTTATCTATCTTGAACCTTTCTCTTAGCTATGCATACAAAAAGTAGTAAAAACTAAATCCCTATGCAACCAATTGTTCTCTTGATTTCATCTTATATTCTCCATGTTCTTGTTCAAAAAATTCTCAATGTTCTTGTTCAAATAACTCTCAATAAGTTAACCATTTCTCTTTAGCTTCTGTTACTTTCCTATAAATTGTTTCTGTGCCGAGACCCATGAAGGTATTTTGGGGTATTGGTATTGTGGAGTGCTTCTCACAGTTCTTTCTCAGTTTAGAGATCCTGTCAATGAAATTTAGTCCAGCAGTTTCAAGTTTTTCAGAGTTTTGAAGTGATTTAGCAGAAAAACCCCAAATGTTACCCAGAAATTCCCTAAAAGTGTTCAGGAATTTTTCAGATTCCATCAAACAATCTGATAGATTTCTTACTTCTACAGTTGTGAATAAGTTGTGACAGCTAAATTTCAAAATGAAGGGATCCAATGATTACAGTGGAACGAGATTACAACACTCTAACCCACTTACTTGACCAAGGGTACTTCCATACTACATTCTTAAGGTGATCCTGTCCAATTCTCACACTGATTGATATAAATGAAACCATTTTAAGAAAATTCTGTCTAGATCAAGATGATAGACAATTCCACAGCAGTTATGCCATTTCTTTTTCTCTCACTAGATATGCATCCATTCATATTAAATTTGAAAAATGCAATACAACATTAACAAAGTTAAAACATCAATATGCAGTACAATGATCAGGTTTAAAGTAAATGTTCCTTTTTTACATTTTCCCTGTTGGGCTCCAAAATCAATGCTTCAGTTGTTATTACCAATGATGTTCCAATAATAACATTTGCCTGACATGCAAAAAACAAAAACAAAACCAATCATGCAAAACCTGGGGATTATATTTTTAGAGGTTTTTTTCTTTCCCACAGTCAACTACTTTAATGCTTTTTCTTTTTTTCCCCCAAGTATATCATTTTATCAGTTTTGCTATTATTTATAAGGAAAAGGGGTATTACTCTGGCTCCTAAATAGCCCAGCATGTTATAAAAGAAACATTCTAGTATTTGATTGGTCAACCTATTGAAAAAATAATGGCAGTATAAATTGAGGACAAGTAGTAAGTGTTATTGTCTGCTCTTGCCCAACAGATCTGATCAATGATCCATACTTACAATAACCTGCCATGTGGCTATCCCCCAAATTAAGATGTTTAGGAATAGTTATATGGACTTGATAGCTGTCATCAAGCTGTGAGAAAGTTAGGAAACAGTTTCAGCATGAGAATTGAGACCCGCAAAACTATATTTAATCCAACAGTGTTAGCTAAGGAAGCAAATGCTCTATATACCTTGTAGAACCCCTAAATTATCCAATAGTAATCCATTATATACAGACTCTTGACACTAGGATTTGTTAGCACAAGAATCCTAAATATGCGATGCAATCAAGAATTGGATGCAATGTATCATGGGCAGAACTTTAGAGACAGAAAGCCTAGTCCTAAATGCCCATGTCCTTTTGTCAATCTTTCCATCCCTCCCTCCCTCCCTCCCTCTGTCTCTCTCTTTCAGTAGTAGTAGTAATAGTAGTAGTAGTAGTAGTAGTAGTAGTAGTAGTAGTAGTAGCAGCAGCAGCAGCAGCAGCAGCAGCAGCAGCAGTAGTAGTGTTGAAGGCAAAGCTGATCAAAAGCTAACTTGGAACTGGTTAAGATCAGGAGCACTGAAAAAAGAAACAGAAGGCTTTATTCTGGCAGCTCAAGAACAAGCCTTAGCCACAAACTATATGAAGGCAAAAATTCAACATGTTACCACCAACAGCAAATGTCACCTCTGTAATGAGAAAGATGAGACCGTCGACCACTTGATCAGTGGGTGCAGCAAAATTTCACAAACTGACTATCTACAACGCCATGACCGCATTGCTATGTTCATTCACTGGAAATTGTGCCAAAAGTTTGGATTTGAGGACAGCAAAAACCACTGGGAACATCAGGTTGAGAAGGTTTTTGAGAATGAGAAAGTCAAGATCTTGTGGGACTTCAGATTTCAGATTGACAGGAACTTGGCCCACAACACACCTGACATAACAATAGTTGAAAAGAAAAAAAGTATGGTTCATTGACATTGCAATACCTGGAAACGCACGAAACAGCAAGAAAAAAAATCACAAAGTACCGGAACTTTCAAATTGAAGTTGAGCAACTGTGGAAAAACAAATCATGTGTTGTCCCGATTGTAATTGGAGCCCTTGGAGCAATACCCAAAGGGCTACCTCGCTATTTGGAAATTTTAAATTTATCAGACTTGAACATTCTGACTCTACAAAAAAAAACACCATACTTGGAACAGCTTATATCCTCCGACGTTACCTTAACAGTTCCTAGGTCCTTGGTTAGGACTCGAGCTGTTGAGCTACCAACCAGCCCCAAAGGCTATGAATCTCACCAAAGATTAACCAAATAATAATAATAATAATAATAATAATAATAATAATAATAATAATAACAACAACAACAACAACAACAACAACAACAACCAATTCCTTTCTGGAAAGACAGAAACAGTTTTTCTTCCCTGAAGGAAGAGAATGAAAATAATTATGTTCCCCAATGTTTCCTTCACATGGACAAACACAACTTATTTCTCAATGCACAAACAGCAAGGTTATTTATGTTTCTTTACCTGCTTGTGGAAAGGGAATAGAATTAAGGATGGGAATGGGAAGGGTTTTTCTAATCAAGAATGTATTTTGGAATATTGTTTGGACTACTAATAATATTTCCACTATAGATAAAGAAGAAAAATTATCACCAACAAGAATAAGGTGTGGCCAGACCTCTTCCTGTCTTTGCAGAGATAGTGGGAAAAAGTATATACATTTAATTAACTAATATTAATAACATAGAATTCAAATGATTGGAAAGAGAGAATAGCATGAACATTCAGAAACAATCTTGAAATTTTTTTTGTGGATCAGAATTATTATGTACCTTGTACCATAATATAATCTACTTGTGTATATTTGCAAAATAATTTCTCACATTGTTTTATTCATCTTGATGCTTTCAATGCCCTGAAAATGCCCTGCATTAAATCATAAATTAAAAATAATCACTAGCATGCTCTAAAACATGCTGTACTTTAAGGCCATTTTATTTTTGCCCTCTAGATCCAGAGAAAAAGGTCTATTTCTACTGTGAAGCAAATAATTATTCAGGGAACTTCACATGCTTTTGGAAAGTGCAGAGTCCAAATCCAAACCTGAAATTTCAGATTGAATATGAAGATGAAAATCAAAATAAGTAAGTCATTTAATATATTATTATATTGAGCATATAATTGTTATATGCAGGTTAAAAGGAAGGTCAAGAATCAGGGAAGGATGCATGGATTATCTGCATCTTCCAAATACCCTGATCAAAAAGCTGTTTGTGAAAAAGGGACAAGTGATGATGCCTGAACTGTGACATAAACTCTGTCTCTTAAGCACTTTCATGTGATATTGCAGTGCAAGAAAGAGGGAGCAGCGATGTCATAGTACAATTACCATTCTTTTGAAACTTCAGTAGAATTAGGAATGATTGCTTATGTGCTTTAGAATGATGTCAATTAAACTCAATAAAATCAAATTTGTTAATGAAGTAGAATACATAGTGAAGCATTGTGTATGAAATATTCTTTAAGAGATGAATGAGCCAATAATGTAATGGCTGATAGCATTGGGCTTGTCATATTGTCTAAGCTAGAGCAAAGTGAATGTTCATGATTATTACAATGTGTAGTCTTTATCTACTGGTAAAATTATCTAATCCATGAAAACTAATTATGGGATAGAGCTATTAAATTTTCCGTTACCATGAGAGAATTCAGTGTAACTAACAATACTAACAATTATACAAGGGCAACCTTCTAGAACTTATTTTCTGAAGTCTATATTTATTTATCTTCATTGCTGATGTTTTAAATTTGATAATTAGTTAAAAAAAAGAGGTAGAAATCCTGGCTAAATTGGATCTTGGCTTTAAATGCAGGTCTGCATCACGAACAATGATTTGTGACATTAAGTCTGACAAAACAAACACAGAATATTCGGCTTCCTGCAGAAGAGAAAATCCCTGTTCATATACCGAGGAGTATGGACTAATTGCAGTGTCTCTTCATGTTTTTTTGACGGATGTATTTGTCTATGAAAAACATACCAGAAGTTTCTTTATCAAGGACATCTGTAAGTCATGTAAAATACTTCATTTTGTCAATTCAACAGGCTGAGAGAACAAAAAAACATACAAACCCAATTTCCATCTACAAAAATAATTTCTCCTTTTGGCTGCAATATATAATATGGACAGCAGAGGACAACATAAGCTTATTTGTGAGCCTTTCTGAGAGAAAAGAAGGTGTCATTTCCCAATAAAAATATGTGAATGGCTTTTTTTGAAATCAAAACAATTTGTGGGACAAGAATAAACAATGCACTTATCCAAATCAGGATTGTTTAATAGTAATCTCATTTCAGGGGTCATGTTTACATTTGAAAACCATCCTGCCCATCAGGCTTACAATGTCTTTGATTTTCCACATAGTTCAAATCCAAGTCAAGTTGAGTTTCAAATAGCTTCTTGACAACGGTTCACCGACAAATGCGCGCCTGGCAAATGCGTGCTGCCAAAACCACACCGACAAAAACCGCGACGTCGAAAGCACACCCACTAAAGCACTCGACAAATGTGCGCCGACAAAAGCGCGCCATCAGAAACAAAATGAAAACAACGCGAAAACAATGTTAACAACCCTTACCCTAACCCTTACCTTTACCCTTACCCTAACCCTAACCCTAATCCTAACCCAATAACCCTAATCGCGCTTTTGTGGGCACGGTTTTGTCAGCACGCTTTAGTGGGTGTGCTTTTGACGTTGCGGTTTTGTCGCTGCAGTTTCATCGGCGCGCATTTGTCGGGCACGCATTTGTTAGGTAACGCTTGACAACTGTCTGGAAGTTGCTACTGCTTTCCTTTTTCTAGCCAAGGTAATTCCAATTAGTAGGAGTATCAGGTACTAATCAGGTAAATCAGCTAATAACCAGACCTGCTTAATCTTTTTACTACATGCCAAGGTGAGCACACAGATCATCTGGCTAATTTTCGCAGAAATTTGACACCATTTACGATGATCAAAGTGAATAAATTTTTAAATACATGTATGTAATCTGGGTGAGCTCCCTCTGAATCAGTGATGGGATTCAGCCAGTTTGCACCACTTTGGGAGAACAAGTTGGTAACTTTCTAAGCAGTTTGGTGAACTGGTTGTTGGGAGAAATCATTAGGGCAGAGAACCGGTTGTTACATTATTTGAATCCCACCACTGCTCTGAATGTACTGGACTCTAACTCCCTTAATCTGATCATTAGCCATGCTGATTGGTGCTTCTGGGAATTGTAGTCTAGAATATTTAGAGGTCCACAAATGTGTTAATTCTGATATAGTCAACCCAGATTTTCATACAAAAACTATACTGTAGGCTTCAAGGAAACATATACAGTATATTGGCTCAAGAAGAACTTTCATGTGGTCACCCTTCTTTGACTATCACCTTTCTTATTCTGAAATATTCAAATATATTGAATTGGTTCCTGCCAGTTTTCTCCCATAATAAAAGAGCAAGCAGCTAATATGCAATCATATTGCGGCCTTAAAATAAATGTGATCCTTCTTGACCTCATTAAAAATGACAAGCATTAATAGTATGTAATAATTTAAAAGTCTAACTAAAATAGATACAGTTACGTATAATATTCATTTACTTGTTTTATGCAGTAAAGCCGGATATTTCTCCGTGCCATGTTACCAGAACTGGCAAATTGATTTTGTTACATCCTACAACCTGGAGCACCCCAGTTTCTTATTTTGGGCTTACTTACCAGATCAAAATCGTTTTCAACAATAATGAAGAGGTAATTTTTTTAAGCACATGTACTTTCTTTGAAGATATTTTAAGATGCACAGCTGCAGAACTATGATAATAATGAGAATAGGAAGTAAGATAGAAGCAGACAATCTGGTGTAGGCAGGTCTGCTATCCAATATAAGTTTGGTTAAAATCTCTGCAATATTGGATTTTAATCAAATTGGCTGAAGTAACTCAAAATCTGTGACAAGTATCAAGTTGTCTATCTCTGTTTTATCGCATGTATTTTTGGTGAATTAATAGAAATAGAATTCTTTTGATTACTGTGATAGATATTTTTTTGTTCCTTTGTTGTTTCAATCTATGTCTTGTTCTGTTTATGCGTTTCAAATACAATTTCTAAAAAAAAATTAGAATACTTTATTGGCATAATGAAAATCTGGAAAGATCATCTATAGGGAGAAGGTCTACAGATAAAGGTATTGAACTAAGATCAAGGAGACCTAAGCTCAAATTCTCATGTGATCACAGAACCCACTAGGTTTTACCAGTCACATTCTCTCAACTGAACCCGAAAGCAATAGCACTTAGACTTTTATTCTGCCTCACAGTGCTTTACGGCCCTCTCTAAGCAGTTTACAGAGTCAGCATATGGCCCCCAACAATCTGGGTCCTCATTTTACCCACCCCAGAAGGATAGAAAGCTGAATCAACCTTGAGTCTGGTCAGATTCGAACTACCAAATTGCAGACAGTTGGCAGTCAGCAGAAGTCACCTGAAGTATTGCACTCTAACCAATGCACCACTGCAGCTCTAGATTTGATAGATTTGTTATGAAAACAGAACGAGGAGGGATTTATAATTCTCATTTTTTTTACTCCTAAAACAAGGGCAAGATTCACACATAATCAGAATTGAACTGAATGAAATTCAACGTCTCCATCCTTGTCTATCTCAATTTAGAATTGACATCCTTTCTGGAAACTCTATGCTTTTTAGGCTTATGTGCTTGGTAAATGAATTTACAATGCATTAAATGAAAGTTGTAATTTTATTCTCAGATTTCTGAAGTTGATCATTCATTATTGCTTCAACATGGAGACAACATGACCATTACTAAGAAATTGTGTCGCTTTTCTGGTTACCGCTGCTTAATTCGATCCCGGGATCATTATAACAGCCATTCTGCTTGGAGCAATTGGTCAGATTGCAGGTATGATTAAATAGAGCTCATTTTTAGTGGTCAGCAACAGTTTTGTTGCATGAGTTTATAATAGGTTTTTTTTTTTTTTACAGTCACTTTATATTATTTGTAAAACCTGAATATTTCTTTTAGGCAGAAAAAAAAATGTGTTGCATACAATAGATTATTCAAGAGAAACCTTATTATACAAATGTTCTGATTCCTAATATATCTACTTGCACATATTAACTAATATTTTTTTTAAACCCAACAATTTTTATTGATAGTGATTCATAAGGGGAACAATACAGCCACATGGTGTTGCTATATTGTTCATAACATACAAGAAACCAAATTGCTATTTTGCTAATTTTGCCTAAGAAATCAGGAGCCAGAGCGGTTCAAATGAAAACAGGTTTATTTATGTTAACATTCTCTACAAGAATATGAAGTAATAATGATCAAAGTAAATTGGCGATATATAAGAGTCAGTGGAATTCAAGGTGGGCTGGACTTAGATTTCTTGTGGGAATGAAGGGACTCAAGGCTGATAGCACGCTTGATCTCTCCCTTGGCCTCAACCAAGTCACCTCCTATAGTTTAACCATATGCTGTTTCCCTATCATCTCCTTCTGAAGTTTTATTTTTCCCCATAATTAATAGATTTAGTCTACTAAAATTATGGCTTTTATGCTTCATTTTCTTCAGAGTAGAAACTTTTGAGGAGTTACTAGCTTTCCTCCATTCTTTAAAAAAGTATTGAGAAAGAAAGATAACACAACAGAGTTTCTCTAAATCTTAAATTAGTTAACTTACATTGTTGAATATTGACATTTGAATAAGATTGTGAAGCAGAAACCTTTTTTTTTGTCCTCTCTTGTCAGGGAGATTTTTCAGGCCACTGAATATTTCAAATATATGGAAAAACTGTTTAAATGTATGATGAGAGGGAGAGTTGGGGAGGAATGAATATTGCAAGCAATAACAATTCAATATTTAACTCCCCTGCATTTTTTCCCTTCCTCCCATACTGTGTTCAAAAAGTAGAGCCATGGGTAAAAGTCATGACAGTGAACAGCCTTTGAGCTTATTAATTCTTTCCTCTTTCTTTTAAATAAGGGATTGGGGTTAAGCAAAAGCAAACTGAAGTAAGAAGTTATGCATAGTTCATTATCTTACTTACCAATCACTTTGTCTAATTATCAAATAGCCAGTTCCAAATTATCATCATTGGATGAGGATTTCCTGTGCTTTAGTGAAAGCCAGTTTTGTGCCATGATTAAGGTATTAAACTTGACTTTGGAGGACTTCAAAGTCTTGCCTTAGGCATAAAGCCAGCTGGGTGATCACGTGCCAGTTAGTCCCTGTTAGCCCTGGGAAGCAGGCAATGGCAAACCACTTCTGAAATTGTACCAAGAAAAATGCAGGGACTAGTCCAGGCAATCACAAGAAGTCAACAATGCCTCTAACACACCAGTCCCTGAAAAAGTATTTTAAAATAAAAACAGTGATATATCTTTCAGACTACTACTCTTTCTGTTCAAAAGGATTGGCAAAAAAATCATAAAAGCAAGTGGTTGTTTAGAGATAATATGAATAGAGATAAAATATTAAGCCAAATTCTCCAAGTGGACTTGCTAGAGATAACAAGTCTTTGTCTAGAGATAAGAACTAGAAATATGGTGATGAAGATGCAATATTTTAAATTCTGTTCTTTCTCCCTCCATTTTACTTTAGACACCGGATCAACTAGACATCCCAGGAATCTCATGTGGGATCAGCCAAAGAATTCCATCTATGAGATCAGAAAAAAGCAAAAAGAACACCTGCTGAACTTTTTGTTATACTTATTTATAGATTGTTGTAATTGTTATTATATATTTATAAAGGATTTTTAAAATGGATGCTTTTAGAATTCCTATTTCCTAAAAAAGGGAGGGGAATTAAACTGTAGTTCATGCCTTTTACATTCTGAATTGGTTAAATAAAGTAAATTGAAATCTTACAAGTAGTTAATTTTAAAAAGCAAAAACATGATGGTTAAGAATGTAAGATCTGAGTGTATCACTGTTCTTGTTTTCTTAGATGTACAGTATATTTGGGAGAGATTATATGTATTTGTATGTAGAAGTCTCCCCTATATACTTTCAAAAGCTGAAAACAATCTGGGATGGACCTTGATTTACAAGCCTCCATTTATTGTATCAGATTTCTCCACCTGTCCCCAATATTGTGACAATAGCTCAGAGAATTTCCAACCAGGAAGACAGAAAAGTTCTAAGCCTATGCAATATAAATTGAGAATTTTGTTAAACTTCTATTTACAGAAATCTGTAGGAGAATATGTTTAAAGAAAAAAATAGTTTTGTAGTTTTGTTTTATGTAATATTATTTAAAATATTTTAAAGTCCTGTGGTAACTGAGTTCATATATTTATCGTTTATTTATCTGAATTGGTGGTGGAAATTAAATTTGCCTCCCTCGTTCTTGGTTTTCCATAAGTTTTTAAAAACTGAATTGTTTAGAGGAATCTACGGAAGATGAATTGATAGCGTTGATTTGTTATTGTTGTTATTTATACTTTATTTTATCTTATTGTATTGTATTATTTGAAAATATATATTATGGATATTTGACTATACTTGATTGTATTTTTACTGCATTGTAAAATGCCATATGGGAATAGTTAATCACTATGTTACTAATTACACTATCACTTTGAGTAGTGGTGAGGAGAGGAGGGAGAGAGGGAGGAAGTTTATAAAATGAAAAACACATAATATAATGGTACAATTAATAATGGATCCTTCATAAAAATGAATTAGTAAAGCTATTTCATCTACAACATTGTGGTAATTAATTTACTGATAGATTGATTTTCAGTTGTCATAGGCTCTGCACTAAGATATTTATTTTCCATTCTCTGCAGTTCCATGCTCAAATTTTATTGAAAACACTTTATATCAGGATTGTAAGATATTCTACTTGCTGACATTTCGGCCTATAAATTAAAACTGAAGAATTCTATCAACCCATCAAACAAAACATTTTCAATAATAGTACTATTAACATTTTGCTACTTTGTAGGCATTATAAAATCTATGAATTACCATATGGGATTTTGAGATCGGAGTCCTCTTTCAGATCCAAGGAGCAGAAGCCTTTAAAAGGGCACAGGCCAGAACTAACTAATGGGTGCGGGTCGGGAGTGCTGGGAAGGGTTGGAATTCCGGGGGAGACATTAAGTCATTCCATTGGGGGGTTCACCATCTCTACTGTTTGTGGGAGAGGCAGATATGGTGGGAGCCAAGGGCCAAATTATGTTCGGGGGATGCGGATTCGCTGTTTAAGAGCGATTGCACATTCTGACCCTCATCACCCTTCTCACACCCCTGGGTGCTCAGGATTACAGGACTCTGGTCTCCGTCTGGTGTCGCTTAATGCCAGGTCCGTGGTACATAAGGCTCCCCTCATTTACGACCTCATACATGAGGGTAGAACGGACCTGGCGTGCATTACGGAGACCTGGTTGGGCCATGAGGGGGTGTTCCCCTTAGTGAATTATGCTCACCAGGCTTCCAGGCATTTTACCAGCTGAGAGCCCAAGGCAGGGGCGGGGGAGTGGCATGGTTATTAGGGAAAGTCTCAGACCTCAGGAGGTCACTGTGCCTCAGATAGGCGGGTGTGAGTCCCTTTTTGTGAAATGCGGCCTTGGAGTTCAGGTGGGCCTTTTTGTTATGTACCTGTCTCCCTGCTACGCTTCATCGCCCCTGCCGGAGCTGCTGGATGTGTTAGCTGGATTGGCGGTTGATTTCCCCAGGCTTATGATCCTGGGGGATTTCAATCTGCCTTCCATTGGTGAGACATCCGAGTCAGTTCAGGAGTTCATGGCTTCCATGACACTATGGACCTAACTCAGTTAATTCAAGACCCCACCCATAATGGGGGACACACGCTCGACCTGATTTTTGTCTCTGGGTAGTGGATGAATGATCTAGATTTAGGGGATATTTCTATCCAACCCTTGTCATGGTCGGATCATTTCCTCATCAGGCTTGACTTCCATACTGCTACCCATCACTGCAGGGAGGCGGAACCAACTAGATGGTTCCGCCCCAGGTGCCTGATGGACCCTGAAAGGTTCCTGATGGAGCTTGGGACTTTTCCTGAATCCCTTGCTCACAACTCATCCAAAGCCCTAGTGGAAGCCTGGGATAGGGTGGCCACTAGGGCTTTGGATCTTGTTGTGCCTTTGCGGCCTCTAACCCAGTGTCGATTCCGGGTAGCTCCCTGGTTTACCAAGGAGCTCTTGGAGATGAAACGTCAGAAAAGATGCCTAGAGAGTGGTTGGAGGGCCAGCCGGTCTGAATCTGATCGAACACTAGTAAGAATTCATATTAAATCCTACTTAGTGGCGATAAAAGCAGCAAAACGGCAACATTTTTCCGCTCTTATCGCGTCCGCAGATAACTGCCCAGCTGTCCTGTTTAGGGTGACCCACTCTTTACTTAACCAAGAAACTGGGAAAGACCCCTTGCAGGGTAGGGCTGAAGAATTTGTTCAGTATCTGCAGGATAAAATCACTCAGATCTGGACAGGATTGGACTCTGACTGAGTAGACTTGGGCAAGTCGAGGGGGATGAATCTTGTGGAGACCACCTGGGATGAGTTTGACCCTGTGACCCCCGAAGGCATGGACAGGATTATGGGGAGACTCAGTACTGCAACTTGTGTGCTGGACCCGTGTCCCTCTTGGTTAGTCTCGGCTTCCCAGGAGGTGACATGAGGCTGGCTCCAGGCGATTACCAATGCTTCGTTGAGAGAGGGGTTCTTTCCCATCGCCTTGAAGGAAGCGGTGGTGAGGCCCCTCCTTAAGAAGCCTTCCCTGGACCCAGCTTCTTTAGCCAACTATCGTCCGGTCTTCAAGCTTTGCTTTGTAGTGAAGGTTGTTGAGAGTGCGGTAGCACGTCAGCTTCCCCAGTTCCTGGATGAAGCTATCTACCTGGATCAGTTTCAGTCGGGTTTCAGGCCCAGATACAGCATGGAGACGGCATTGGTTGCGTTGGTCGATGATCTCTGGTGGGCCCGGGACAGGGGCTACTCCTCTGTCCTGGCCCTATTAGACCTCTCAGTAGCTTTCGATACCATTGACCATGGTATCCTACTGCGACGACTTGGGGGTTGGGAGTAGGGGGCACCGTTTTACGATGGTTCTCCTCCTACCTGTCGGATCAGTTGCAATTTGTGTTGACTGGGGAGCAGGTATCGACCCCGAGGCACATCACTTGTGGGGTTCCCCAGGGGTCGGTTCTCTCACCCCTCCTGTTCAACATATATATGAAACTACTGGGTGAGATCATCCATGGTTTTGGGATACAGTATCATCAATATGCTGATGATACTCAACTTTTCATCTCTACCCAAACCACCCAAACAATGCCCTCGACGTGATGTCCCGATTCCTGGTGGCTGTGCGGATCTGAATGGGGAGGAACAGGCTCAAGCTCAATCCCTCTAAGACTGAGTGGCTGTGGTTTCTGTCATCCCGATTTGTGCATCTTGTTCCATCTTTGATGATAGGGGGAGAAATTTTAGCCCCCTCAGAGAGGGCCCGCAATCTGGGTGTTCTCCTGGATATGCGGCTTAGTTTAGAAGAACACCTGACAGCCATGACCAGGGGGGCCTTTTCCCAGGTTTGCCTGGTATGTCAGTTGCGCCCCTTCCTGGATCGGGATGCTCTGTGCACAGTCACTCATGCCCTAGTCCTTTCTCACCTGGACTACTGTAATGCTCTCTACATGGAGCTGCCCTTGAAGAGCACCCGGAGGCTTCAGCTGGTCCAGAATGAGGCTGCGCAGGTTATCATGGGGGCACCTAGGTGCTCCCATGTTACATCCCTTTTAGGCGGCCTGCACTGGTTGCTGGTTGTATTCTGGGTGCGATTCAAGTTACTAATTATGACCTTTAAAGCGCTCCATGTCTTAGGCCCAGGATACCTGCGAGATCACCTACTGCCACCGGTAGCCTCCCATTGTCCAGTGCAATAGCACAGAGTTGGCCTCCTCAGGGTGCCGTCGGCCAGACAGTGTCGGCTAGCAACCCCCAGGTGGAGAGCCTTCTCTGTGGGAGCGCCTTTCCTCTGGAATGAGCTGCCCCGGAGTTTCATATAATCCCTGACCTCCAGTCCTTCCAACACGCCCTAAAAAGTTGGCTTTTCCAGCAAGCCATCCTGGCCTGAACAAAACAAAATAAATTATTGATCATTGTTAATTTTAATTTGATTTTTTTTAAAAAAATGTTATTGTTAATTCTAATTGGGTTTGTTTGGGATATTCTATTTAATTTTTTTTAACTTTTGTATTATGTGTTTTTTTAATGTTGTATGCCGCCCTGAGTCCTTGGGAGCAGGGCGGCATATAAATCCAATAAATCCAAATCCAATCCAAAAGAATGTATTTGGGACTCATTCTATATGCTTGGGTAAAAAAAAAATCAAATCAATATATATCCAGTGGTTTTTGCAATCAAGAGAAAAATCAGCAGAAAGGTAAAAGTTAAAACAGGAAAAAAATCTGACTGACAAACAGACTCCCTTCCCACAGCTAAGTCACATTTTGAGATGAGCCAGCAAAGACTGCTGTGGAAAAAACCCACTTCAGCAAGTGCCCCAGTTGCCCCAAACTGTGGCTTTTGACCGACCATTCTAATATTTGTTACATAATTATTAACATGAAAATTATTACTGTGCAACTGGTAGTTATGCCGATTCTACATTACAAGAACCATCACTTATCGCTTGCTTTAGGATGCATTATTTTACTTAATTGTATTAAATATTAAATATTACACACACTTTGTAGATGGTGCCAAAACAACCAGTCAGTGAGACAGAGGTTGTTGTTGTTTTTTTAATCTCAGGACATTACTCAGCTGAACACCTAATTCTAAAAGTGCTGCCTAATGTCTATGTGTATTTACCAATGTAGTATGCCTGTAGCATTATGATTTACGTATTCTATTATCTTTCTTACTTCTCCGTCTTATTCTTACTATTATGGTGATTATATGGTGATAATCATCCTTATTCTGTTGCTTTGCACATACAATGAGAGCTTTTGCACAGGAGACAAATTCATTGAGTGTCCAAACATAATTGGCCAAATAAAGTCTTCACTAAATGTGCCAAATAGAACTATCAGAATCAGAGAGTTTTTTCCTGAATAACATTTACTGACCATCTGTTTTCAGATCTATGAATTTCAGTAATTATTGTTGTAGCATTTAAACTATGCTCACATAAAAGCGACTTCCTGCCATTCTCAGTGACTGAACATTTCAAAGTGCTGTATTCAAACACTTTAGAAAACTACACTTTGTTTTCCATACTTGCAAAGGACACATATCTGCCATTTCTACTTGTACCCAACAAGAAGTGTGAGGACCCACTAACCATTTCCCAGGGACAGAAACATATGCCATTTTCCTCTTCTTGCCCTCAAACTACTGTGAAAGCAAAGTCTACTTGTCTTTTCTTGCTCCGAATGAAAAAAATAGTGCTTTGTCATATTTTACAACACTAGCAGAGCTGAGTTTCATTTCTTTGTTTTTAATAATTTATTTATTTATTTATTTATTTATTTATTTCCAAAACAAACATATATTGTAAAAAGTATATCAACTGGTTACAAAAAGCTTTTGTGCATCTCTTCCACCGTCATCAAATATAATTCATATTAATTCAAATATCTTAACTCAAATATTTACTATATTAACATCATCATACCTCCACTTTTATTTGACTACAGTTATTTAAACATCCTTCATCCTTAAATATACCAAGATTCAATCCATAACCACATGCTGGCATTTCATTTACTTATTTATAAAATCCTCCATTAACATTAAGTCCTCATATCCTGTTTCAGCTAAACATCCATAATATTTAATACCAAAGTTTTCTAATCCTCCATGTATATAATTTATTATCATTATCCTTTCTTTATTTAACTATATCCTATATCATAGCATTTTCCCCCTATTAGTTAAAATTTAACTGTATATAGTTTTTTATGATACTTATTATTGTTATTATTAATCTTTATAGATAGTCCAAAAATATTTCTAACCTTCCCTTCTCATATCCAATTATTACTTATCATAACAACTCAACATTGTATACATTATTATCATTATCAATTTTTATTTAACTATACCTATTACCAATGGATTTAACTAAGTTTAGCTAATTTTGAATTATACTCTTCCATCTATCAACCTGTATCTCTCCAATAACAGAACAGTCTTATATCTGCTGCCATTTGTGGGGCCAATTCTCCAAACATCTTTTTGAACGAATCCATACAAAGAAATCTTTGCACCTTCTTGTTTGTGGTATCTCTCATATAATTTTGGTACCCTCTTTTTGTTTCCTTTATCAGCTTGTCTTTAATTCTCAGCAGTGGTATCAAATGTTTTGCAAATAGTATTTCATAGTCCATAAATTCTTTGATATTTTTTTCTCTTTCTATGCCCTGTCCTTTGAAGTAAATTTTCTCTCCATTTAATGCCTCTTCAAATATTCCATATTCCATATTGTTTTTCTTTAAACAATAAAAGGTTCTTACCAGCTGGAAACACTTCTTCTTCAAATTGCCCTGACTTTGTCAGCCTTAAAAGACTGGAATTTTCACTGCCAGACAAAGACTTTAAACCTGCCTTTCTCGGAGATTTTGCGATATCTCCAAGATCAGCAAGATATAATCTTCCTGTTCACCATCTCTTCGGGATGATTTAGGTCCGTTAGAACCCCCCAGCAATAAAAGTATCGAGTGCGATCTCAGAGCTTCTTTATAGGCAAATACCTCTACTCTAATTAAGTAATGAAAGAGGCTTGGAAGTATCCCTTTCTCTATGACATAGTCCTTCATACTGAATGGTTTGTTTTTACAGGTTCATGGAAAAAACAGTGAAACCTAAGCATTTTTTCTGCTTTTTACAAGCTTTCTGGTTGCATGGTGAAATGCTGAAATGTAGTCCTTCCTTCCTTCCTTCCTTCCTTCCTTCCTTCCTCCCTCACTCACTCACTCACTCACTCACTCATTTCCTCTCCTTCCTTTCCCTTTCTCCTTTTACCCTAAGTGGTGAGAAAAAGAATTATTTTTTTCTCCACTAGATCTGCCATTGGACACACCTGAGAGTGGTGTGATGGCCTAGAGGTGGAGCACTTTCCTCACAATCAGGAGGCTGTGAGTTTGATCCTAGGTAGAGGCAGATATTTTTCTCTCTGGGCACGATGAGAATATATTTGCTGAACGTAACTCCACATTGGCGACTGGAAAGGTATCAAGCCAGTAAACAGCTCCATTCAGTTGCCCAGATTCCACCACACAACGGATTATGGGATCATTAAAAGAAGATGATGATCTACCATTGGGTACACCAAATGGGAATGTGTCAAATGTTGCATGAGGGACACTCAATAGAAGGAACTCATACAAAAGGTCTGTCAATGATAACCTCATGTCCTTAACAAGCCACCCATAGAAAGGACAACGATGTACACTTTTTCTGGAACAGATGTGAAAAACAAAGATGAAGGAGAATTTGTAGAACACCTGACTGGGAGTATTGCTACAGTTAAAAATGGATTGGAATCTATAGAGCAGTTTCTTAAGCACATAGAAGAGAGTTAAATCAATAAACAAAATGTTTCTTTGAATGTCAGTGGCTTTTGAAATCTAGTCACCAAAATTAGCAGTATTTAGATCAGGGGTAGTCAACCTTTTTATATCTACCGCCCACTTTTGTATCTCTGTTAGTAGTAAAATTTTCTAACCGCCCACCGCCCACAATCACAGTAATGGTGATTTTATGAAAAGCTAATGAAAATGTTTTTAAATAATGCTATGACATTTTTTTAAAAAAAGTCAATTAAATTTAATAAAAGGAAAAATCTTCAGTATCGGACAAAACCCCTACCGCCCACCATGAAAACTGGAATGCCCACTAGTGGGCGGTAGGGACCAGGTTGACTACCACTCATTTAGATAGTATTCCTAAAGACTGCTTATTAAAGATTATTACAATAATAAAGCAACATATTCTAGACTATGTAAATGATAATGTGCTCAATGAATAAAGCTGAGGCAGGAAGAAAACAATACTATTTGTGAATGATTAACCCAAAATCTTACTTCAGAGCTTTGCTGAGAAAAGTTTTTGTATCTTAGCCACAAAGAAATGATTCATCCGGTGGCAGACAAAAATAGATTTTTGTAATTTTGTAGCTGAGCTTCAAGATAAACTTATACATCAGTTTCTTCTTTTTTCTAATATAGATATAGGCAGTTATATATTAACAGCTACTGGTCCCGAGATATATCTATACTACAGAAATTCTGTGATGTCGACTTAGAGACATTGATTATCAATTGCAACCATTCTATTCCCCACCTGAGCTTTCCTCATTTCTCCTAATTGCTGTGTAAACAATGCATTACAAACTCTATCTGATCAGATTATGTGGGCTGAAGTTAAATACCCTGATTCACTTCCTATTATTTTGGGAGATTTCAACAGAGGTAACTTAAGGAAAGAGCTACCAAAATACTTTCAGCATGTCAACTGTCCCACTAGAGGAAAGAATATTTTAGACCATTTCTCCACAACCCTGAAAGATGCTTATTGGTCTTTACCACAAAAGGCTGTGTTACACTCTGATCATTGCATGATTCACCTTGTATCTGCTTACAGACCAAGACTTAAAACCATGAAACCAACATTTAAATCTGTGAGAACTTGGACTGAGGAGGCAAAACTAAAGTTACAGGCTTGTTTTGACTATTCTGACTGGATTATTTTGTAAACATTAGGGAATATCCATAATTTAATACCTTACCAAAAGCGAACAGAATCTAAGCCATGAAACTCTGCAGGGTTGATATTCCATAGGGCAGATGCCGCATCAGAGAAAGCAACAGACAACCATAATGATCAAGTGTTTTCCAAAAGAATGGGGATTTCAGAAGGGGATCTTATCTCTGTCCTTTCCACAGACACAAATCTGCAGCCATTTCCAGAACATGCCCGTTTGCTACCAAATATACTATCCTCTCTGTGGAACCAACAGAGTCATTTCATTTATTTCATTTATTTGGGATTTATAGGCCGCCCTTTTCCCTGAGGGGACTTTCATAGGAAAGGGGGGTGCAATACAGAGACATAAACAATATGTGAATAAAATAAACAGTAAAAACACAACTTTCATTCAACACTCAACACTCGGGTGGGGCGAATTAGAAACTTATCCCCAGGCCTGACGGGATAGCCAGGTCTTAAGGGCTGTGCGGAAGGTCTGGACGGTGGTGAGGGTGCGAATCTCGACAGGGAGGTCGTTCCACAGGGTCGGAGCTGCTACTGAAAAGGCTCTCCTCTGCGTAGTCGCCAGTCGGCATTGATGGAATTCGGAGGAGGCCCAATCTGTGCGATCTAATTGGTCGGAGGGAGGCGGTCTCTCAAGTACTCAGATCCACTACCATGGAGGGCTTTATAGGTGGTAAGTAATACCCTGAAGCGCACCCGGAGATCAACAGGTAGCCAGTGCAGCTCGCGGAGGATAGGTGTTATGTGGGCGAACCGTGGCGCACCCACTATCACTCGCGCGGCTGCATTCTGGACTAACTGCAGTCGCCGAATGCACTTCAAGGGCAGCCCCATGTAGAGCACATTGCAGTATTCCAGCCTAGAGATCACAAGGGCTTGAGTGACTGTTGCGAGGGCCTCCCGGTTCAGGTAGGGTCGCAGCTGGCAGACCAGGCGAACCTGGGCAAATGCCCCCCTGGTCACAGCCGACAAATGATGGTCGAAAGACAGTGTGGGGAGATCCGGGGGGCGGAGCCTGTTGCCGAGGAGAGCTCAACCGAGCTCCTCTCAGAGATCTGGTCTGTATATCTAATTAAGATCATAGATATCACCCCTTTTTGGCTAAGAAAGGGGCAGGAAGTAGCTCTGTGTGCTAGGGTCTATTCGTAATTCACAGCCTTCTCCTTTTTTTTTGGCTGTGGACAGAGATTAGATCCAGCATGAGCGGAGCTTTTATCTCCAGCCAGTTCTTCTCAGCTGCCTTTTTTTGCAGCCCCAGACAGGCGACCCCCCCCCCCCCCCAGGACAAAGCAAAGTTGTTTGAAGCTAGGATTAATACGGACGGGTCCCACTCCTGTGAGATTTATGCTTTTATTACTATCTTAAATACCAGCACCATTCATCTTAGAGGCTTCTTTGTTTAAACGGACTTCAAAATGGCGATTTCTCTCCGTTGGTGACGGATAGGGGATGTACGTAGCCGGTTTTACCTTACTGCAGACCGCTCCTTAACAAAATAATTTTTTTTTGTTTTTTTTGGAAACAGAGGGGAGCGAAAGCACTGTTTATTTGTTGATTTATAATGGCACCCAGGTCAAAATCGAAGCGTCTCTCTACAAATGTGCCTAAAGAATCTGTGAAGGAATCTAAAGAATCTATACTGGAATCGCAGCCCTTGTCTCCTACGCCCTCTACTGGAGAATTCTTAACACAGGAATTTTTTTTTCAAATCTTTAATGATTTTAAACAAGAAATTAAGGAATTTGTATTGGAGCTATATGGTGATTTAAAGTCTAAAATTGACCAAATGAAGGCGAATACATTTGCAGCCGTGTCTGCCCTGTCAGATTATACCGCTGAAATAGAGAATAAATTGGAAAGTTTGGAGGAGGCTAATTCTAATTTGACTACTAATATTCAAATTTTACAACAAAAAATTAGAGACACTCAGGAACAGCTCGTTATGATAAACTTTAATAAGAAGGCATTCGCAATAAGAGTCAGAGGATTCCGCGAAAAGGAGCGAGAGAATTTGAAACAGACCTTTGTTGAAGCCCTCAGCCATGCGGTGGGAAGCCCGGGACTTAACCTTGATTGGCAGATTCGGAAAATCTATCGCCAGAATTCGTTGGTAGCGGAACAGCGACAGCTCCCAAGGGACATAATTATATATTTCTCCACAAAAGAATCCAGAAACGCGATCGTGCAAAAATTTTACAATAATAGTTTGAGAATTGATGGCCAGAACTTGATTGTCTTCAAAGAAATACCTTTCCAGATGTTAAAGGCAAGAAGGGACTATACCTTCTTAACTAAAGAGCTTAGAAATCAACAGATTCAATATAGATGGGAGGCCCCAGCCGGTATTACGGTCACATTTGAGAATCAAAAACTTCGTCTTAATTCTGTTTCGGAGGCTCGAGATTTCTATTACAAGACTTTGAAGGCGGGACTTCCTGATTCACTTGGAAAAGAGGAGAGACAAGCCGAAGGAGAAGGCAAGCAACAGACCACATGGCTGCAAGATGGAGGAGGTAGCTCCCCCTCCCTCGGAGAAGCAGAAAAGCGGAGTTTGAGGATTTAGACATTCTAAAATATTCACCAAAGTTGTGGATTGAATGGGGGTTTGCGACCTCTCTCCAGCAGAAAAAGGGGAACTTATTGGTGGGGTGATACTGAATGTATATATGTAAAATGCATGCAGAATGATTTATGCTGTTTAAATCTTGTTAGAAGGGAAAGTTTGAAGAGATTATTTTAAAATAGAAGGTAAACTGATTCTTGTTGAAACTAATTATTTTGAGCTAGATTCTAAACTAATGCTTGCATAAATTTGATAGTGGCAAATATTAGAGAAGCAAGGGATGAGGGTAAAATGTATGCGGAATGATTTACGTATATTGGTGGGGTGATACTGAATGTATATATGTAAAATGAATGCAGAATGATTTATGTTGTTTAAATTCTGTTAGAAGGGAAAGCTGGATGAGATAATTTTAAAACGGAAGGTAAACGGATTTTTGTTGAAAGTATTATTTGAATATGTGGAATGATCTATGCTATCTAATTTTTATTAGAAGGGAAAGCTTGGTGAAATTATTTTACAAATTTGGATAAATGTTTATCTGAATACAAGGTTAAGGAAGAGGAACGGGAGAGTCTACAGGAGGTCGGGGTAAATAACAAAGAAGCAAGAGACGAGAATAAAATATAGATAGAATGATTTACACTATTTAAGCATAGATAAAGATGGGGGGCTGAGCTTAACACAAAGAGTTTCTTTTTTTTTCTTTTTTTCTTTGTCCTTTTCTCTCTTTTTTTTTTTTTGGTTTTTTTTTTCCTTTAATATATTATTTTTATTTTTAATCCATATGAATATAAGATACTTTAGATAGAAGGCAGTGACAGGTGTGGGCCCTGGGAAGTCGGGAGGAGTAGGGATGGGGATTTTTGGGGGGTGGGTGGGTGGGTGTTAACATAGTCTCAATAAGAACAAGAATGCACTTATATACGGTTGTTCTTTTTTTTCTCCTTTTTTTTTTTACTCTTTTCTTTCTTTAAAAAATTTTTTTCCTTGGTTTATTTTACTTTTTATCAGATTATAATAAACAACACTTGAATAAAGGAATACACCAAGGAGGGAGGTAGAGGGAAAGAGGAGGGAGGAGTAAGGAAGGAGTAAGGGGAATGCAAGGAGGGTGTGTTGGGAGTAAGGGGAGAAGGAAGGTTTGAGGGGAAAGGGAAGTAGGAGGGGAGCGTTAGAGGGAGGAAAGGAAAGTTGGAGGGGGTAGATGGGGTGTATGGAGGATGGAAGTGTCAGGTGGGGTTGTGAATGATGAGTTGTGTTTTCTTTTTATTTTATTTTTTTATTTTTTTTATTTTTTATTTTCTTCTTATAGCAAATACTCTGTATATAAGTGATTGTAAAATGGAATGTGAAAATGAATAAAATATATTTAAAAAAAAAAAAAGAAAGAAAGACAGCTGTGGGTCCAGGAGGACTCCCAAGTTGCGAACCAAGAGTGACTTATAAAAACATATGTGAACTCTGCAAAGCTAGGAGGTGAGTCACTTCCTACTTGGAACTCAATGGCACATCATCCCAAGCAAGTGGTAGCTCATGGGCCAACTACTGCATTTCCCTGCTGCCCGAATCTTAGGGCAGTTTGTCTCAGACACAGGTTGCCTAACCCCTCACCTTTTCTTCTTTCCTGTTTCTAAAGGGAAAGTGGGAAAAAAGTTAAGATACTGCACATAGGAGTGTGTGATGTCAAGGTAAATAACACTGGAAAAGTGACTAAGCTCACTTCTCCTCCTTCTCGGGTTTCGCCAATCCTTGATGTGGGTCTTGATCATGGAAGCACAGGAAGGCAGGAAAGTCATTCACCATATTCCCAGTTCAGAACTTGTTCCCCAAATCCTGATAATGCCAAGGATCAGCCTCCCTCCCACTTGGAAAAGGAACCCGGAGGAAACCCTTGTCTTTCTTTTCACAGGATGAGTGCAGCCAGGTCATGGTGGAACTCAAAGGCCTTCCTGATAAATGCATGTTGGGGTCAGCTCCCATCTGTGGCAGTGATGGTGTCACCTACCCCAATAAATGTGCTTTCTGCATTGCCAAAAGGTTAGCTCTTGAGATCTGTGTCTGCTTGGATGAGAAGGTGGCCTCTGGAGGCTCATGCTGCTCAGATGAATGGGTCCAAAACCCAAGAGAAGTCCAGAGAGAGCTCTCCCTGAAATCTCTTCCGTCAAGACCTTTAGAGATCCTGTGGGACAACACTTTCTTCCCGCTCTGGCCATTGAATGTCCCACATGAATCTGAGGTCAAATTCTCTTCTTTCTTTTAGGTTGAGTGAAAACAAGATCAAAATAGTCCGCCAAGGATCATGTGAATCAAAGGTAAGTCCCTTGCTTAGAAAAAAATGTTGTGGTCACATGAGGGGAACTAAACCTCAACTGAGTTGTCTATCTCCCTTCTTGGCATTTATCAGTCCTCCTTTAGCTTTTCCTCTCCAATCCTGTCCTGTCCTTTTTTTTGTGATAGACAGAGAAGCTAACTTAAACTAAGTAGATCCCTGTGGAATTCACTCTTTAATAGCTTATCAACTACTCTTCTTTAAATGTTTGCTCATATTCTACATACTGAAACTTTGAAGGGCTACATTAAGGTGTTCAAATTTATTTTATAATTTATGTTTTGTAGTTTTTGTTTTTTTTCTTTTCCTGGTATTATTTATTGGTTTCCATTTGGATAGTATTATTTGTAAAATTTATACTCAGTTCAGTTCAGTAATTACACTCATTCAAATATTTAGGCATGATTTATGTTTTAGCATTTTTTTTCTTATATAATTTTCCTTCCTTTCCATATCTTTCTGTGCATAACTTTTTAAATCTTCCAAAGTTGGCTAACTTGCTATTCTGGTTGATTACAATTATAACAGCAATAAATAACAAGCTACAAACTGTTTCGATCTTAGAGCAGACAGCATAATACTAGTTGTTTATTTCATATTTACAGTTGAAAAATGTTGTATTTGGCAGTGATGAGATGCAGAGGTGGGCTTCTGCCAGTTCACCCCAGATCGGGTGAACCAGTAGTGGCAGCAGTGGAAGGCTTCGCCCACCTGCCTAGATGCTTCCACACAGAAGCATTGCATGAGTGCACGAGCAAACCGGTAGTAAAATAAATTGAAACCCACCACTGATGAGATGGCTAACTGAAGAAGCAAATGTCATTTCCAATTTTGTTAGGAAAATATGCCGCACCTTAGGTTTCTCTTCCTTTAAAAATGTTTTTTTAAAAAACAATAGTTGCTTGTTCAGTTTTTTAAAATCTTACTTCGTCTTCTTTGCTTTCTTTTTTCTTTTACAATAGAGAAACTAAAGCCTTTCAGGAGATATCACAAGGTAGTTTAGAGATCTAGTCTGATGTTGTGGATAAGGCACCAGGCTAGAAATTGGGAGGTATGAGTTCCAGTCCCACTTTAGGCATGACCTTAGCTGGGTTACTTTAGGCCAATCACCAGCTCTCAGCCATAGAACGGAGACAATGGCAAAGCATTTCTGATAAAGCTGCCAAGAATATTTCTGGGTGTAGACCAGGCATTTGTGTGATGTAGAGGCACATAAACACCCACCCACATACAATGTGGCATACATGCTGGTCTCATTTTATTCTCACAGCAACAACTTTGGAAAATAAGCGAAGCAAAGAGAGACTATGATTGACTTCAAACCACTCCATGAGTTTTCATGACTGAAGGTTAACTAGAAACTTTCCAGTTCCAGCCTGACACATTAACAAGGGTTTAAACCTGTGATGGTGAACCTATGGCGTGTGTGCCAGAGGTGGCATGCAGAGCCCACTCTGCTATCATGCGCGCTGTTGCCCCAGGTCAGATCTCCATGGTGTCTCTTTCGTGAGCTTCTGCTTCCCTGCAAACGATGAAACAAAAGCTCACAAAAGAAAAAACCTCTTCCCGGGCTGCCTGTGTTGGGATGCCCTACTTCCCACCGGACAACTGGTCTTTGGGTCTCTGCTACATATCTTCATGCATGTGTGCATGCATGTCCATGCATGCAAATGTCCACACATGTGCATGTCCATTCATATTCATGCATACACATGTACACCTTTCAGTTTGGACACTTGGCATCTCAAAGGTTCACCATCAGTGGTTTAAACATTTATCAATCTAATACGTGCAGACTTGTCTAAATTTGGTTGTAGACGATGCCATTCTGACATTCCATAAGCCATTTTGAATTTAGTACTACCTAGATTCCCCCAAGTCCACCCAGAACGAGAACACTTATTTCATAGCAAGAGAAATGGTGCACAATTCTGACATACAATTTTTGTCTATTTCCCAATTCAAACTAATAAAGTGTAGGATTACTTGAGTCTAAAATTGTGCATTTCATTTCACCAGGTAATATTGGATATATCATACCCAACCACCAATTGCTTTTTTAACGGTGCAGGATAGAGGAAGGGTCATTGGAGTGCTATTTTCCAGCTCTCTTCTGCTACTGTACCTAAAAGGGTTAAATCTGCTAGAAAGACCACTCCTTTGGAAGTCTTCATGTTAATTAGTCAGCATGTTGTTTCAGGAAAGTTCTGTCACTTGAATAGATATAGATGTGTATGTTGTTTGTGTCTTTGTCTACCCCTACTTTTTTCCCTGCATCTTCTCTGTTTTTTGCCAGTTTATTGTTGTGATGTTTGTTTCGATTTAATAAACAAACATCAAATCATCAAGTGCAATGTGTGTTTGCTCTGATCTGAATACAAGGATTAATTGGTATTGTGCTGGCTATAAGCTAAACTGGAAATTACTCAGTAGAGGTGAAACTTTTCTGTCACCATTTGCTACAGGTAGTCCTGAAATTATGACTAATTATTTATTGACTGTTTGAAGTTATGATAGATTGCTATTTACAACCTCCTCTCAAAGTTTTGATTGATACCACCCATCCTGTGGTCACATGATTGCATTTTGGGCACTTGGCAACTGTTTCTACAGTCACACGATCATATTTGCAATTCTCTTTTTTTGCTGTTTTTCAGCAGAAAATGGCAAAAATGCCCATTGTACATTCTTAACAACAGTGTGGTTTGCTTAATGATCATGTGTATTTAAAGTACTGCAATGTTAAGAGTGGTTCAATATACAATTTCAATCTCTGTGGGACAAGAGGCAGGATTGGAACGAATCAGAAAGAATCTTCATTCCCTCAGAATTTATTCTGCAGCTGGGTCAGGCATCCTAATGTCTTCCTGATTTTTTAAGTATGGCCTCCCACCAATCCAGATATAAGAACAAATGAGAAAAGTTTGTGGAGTTGAATCCCAATATCTGGTTCCTCCTCCTTACTCTGAACACAGGCCCCAAATTCTGTCTCTGGTTCCTCCAAGTGAGTCTGAGAAAAGTCCTGCTGAAAACGTTGGAGAAGTACTCGGTATCAGCATGTAAGATTTTTATATTTCTTCTTCATGTTCTTCACAGATTTAGAGCTGTGAAGGAAAATACATTTTTTTTAGGAAGGAAGCTTCTCTTTCAAGGGAGAATTGTAGTTGTGGGAAGAGGGTGATTCTTGCTGGATTTGGCAGATGGAGCAAGAGTTAATTTTGCCTCATCACCCTTACCATTATACTCCATATTTTTATATCCTGCAATATCCCTCTATAGTACATTTTGTAATAGATATAGCTTCTAAATACAAAGGGAGGAATAACTGATATTCATAATTGTCAGCAATTTCTTGAATTATATAAATAAATAACCATTAGTGTTTACATAGTGCCATAGTTTGTAATGACCTATCACGATATAAAGTCAACTTTTATTTAAATATCAAACAGTTCAGTTAAAAGTGACCCATTTATCATAAAAGTAACTCATTTGCCAAAAAAGAGAAAATGTTTTTTTGTTTTGTTTTGTTTTGCACAAGAATTTGTGTGGAGCTAACAATATATGTTTGAAAATCTTATGACGAAGCTCTGCTCTTACCAAAATAATCTGTGCAAGTATAAGTCGTGAAAAGAAACACAATGCTTATTCTTCATTCAATTTTTTTAGCCTTTGAAGCTGAGCACCAATTGTGATTGAAGGATAAACACAGAGAGTTTTCCCAAATCCCTAACAAGCTGCACAAAGGAGTTCAATCTAGGCTGTGACACCAATGGTTTGATGTACAATAAACTCAGGTGTTGGTTAGCAAGAACTCAATGAACAGTTCATAGAGTTTGTTGATAGCCAATAGATCATTTGGAATAAGATCTGAGGAAATCTGTCACCATACATGTACTGATAGAACTAATCCAAACCCTTGCAAGCATCCTTGGCCTGGTTTCAAAGACTCCTTGTCTTCTGGCTACTGAGAACCTAACTACGTCCGTCAGCCAACAGTCCCACCCTCTCCTTCAGCTGACCAACAACATGCAAAACCCAGTATTCTAGGCAGCATTATAAACTTGTAGACCTTGGCTGCTCACATTGTTTGTTTCTGAAGCAAAGAAGAAAAAAAGGTGCAGCTCCTGCTGCTGATGAATAGGGAATCCCATGAGATTGATCTGAAAGGAAATAGGGATGGAACCAAAACAACCTAGAACTTTGACTTATGGAGTGAGGGGGGAAAATAATGAGGAGAGATTACCTGGGAATTTCGTATTAGAATCCATCAGTATATCAAAGGAAATGCTGCCACAATGTGCATGCCTATTTACTTCCTTATGAAGGTGAAAATGATGAGCTTCTCATCCTATGTGAAGTTCTATTAAAATATGCTTCACAACACATTTTACTTCAACCAGGTCCTGTTGTTAACCAATTCTTTAAAGATGTTCACTAAAATATATTCCACAACTTTTACATAGATTCTGAAGTAGTTAATTCAGATTTATGCAATGGAAGCTTTCAACTTACAATGCTCTTCAGCCATTTTCTTATATTCAGAGACTCTTGGACAAAATGAATTATCCATTGTTTTAACCAAACATGAGGTAGAAACAGCCTTTCTTCTATAGGCCCACATTTTCAGAGGAGGTAGACTCTGCTGGTGTGCTTACTGATTTTTAACATTATATACTATGCTATTCTTCTACTCAGATAAAATTGATTTTCCTTGCCTAATTCATAAATGGTTTTTATGAATCAAGAAAATATACAAGAATATGCTTCCAATCATGTTTACATCTATGGAATTATCTTGTGGCTAGTGGATGGCTTTCATTCATTATATTGTATTAAATTTAATAAATATAGTGGGAGAATTAATTAAGACATGATGCAATGTCATCACTACATTTATCACGTACCTAATTTTAAAGTAGTTTGTAAACTTATACCTGAATTAAAAATTACAGCCAAATGGAAATAAGATTTTACTTCTGCTCCTCTAATAGGCATTCAGTTGGGCACCATTAGTAAAAGGATATTGGACTGGAGAGGCCTTTAATATGAACCAGCAAAAGTTTTATAACAAGTTTGCTGTATAATATATATTTTGTTTGATCTGGTTCTGCCACAGGCAGAAATGTTTTCAAAAGTTTTTGATGTGTCTCAATGGTGGAGTCATTCATGGTGATTGAGGGCAGGCCACTGTAGCTTCTGCCTTGATTACCTTAACCATCAATCTTATTGTTTAATTAACTTATGGTATGTGTTCCAAAGATAATATTGGATTTTACAAATGCTATTTTATGATACTAGCACATTAAAATTTCTTTTACTGCACATTGTAATGCTTTATTCATTATTTTATTTACCCAGACCAGAAAATAAAATATATAGAGGAAAGACCTTCATCTGAATACACTTCTAAAAGAGGTATGTATATTGTTCTGACTGTAAAGCTAACCCTAGATAAATGATGTCCAATACAAATTTTTTAGAGAAGCACAAAAATAAATAAATTCAGTACTTGTGTTTCATACCTTTGTTGTAACAATTCCCTTTTTATGAATTAGTTTGGGAACACATTTAGGTAACTTTAAAATTCTGCAAACTGGAAACATCTCTAGGCCTTCAAACCAGAGGTGGGCTCCTACTGGTTCGGACTGGTTCGGCTGAACTGGTAGTGGTTTGCTGGCCTGGGTTGCCAGAACCAGCAGCGACCCAGGCCTGCCACGCCTCCAAACTGGTTGCCCAGTTGGCATGTCCTTTTTTTTTCATTTTTTAATGTTCTGTGCATGCACAGGCCTATTTATGGGCAACTGTGCATGCACATAGCAATAGCAATAGCAGTTAGACTTATATACCGCTTCATAGGGCTTTCAGCCCTCTCTAAGCAGTTTACAGAGTCAGCATATCGCCCCCACAGTCTGGGTCCTCATTTTACCCACCTCGGAAGGATGGAAGGCTGAGTTAACCTTGAGCCAGTGAGATTAGAACCGCTGAACTGCAGATAACAGTCAGCTGTAGTGGCCTTCAGTACTGCACCCTAACCACTGCACCACCTCGGCTCCCTACACATTAGCTCACATGTGTGAGCGAAGTGAGCACATGCCAAATTGCATGCGCACCGAACCAGCAGTAATGCCAGCAGCAACCCATTCCTGCTTCAAACTTACATTGTGACAGACAGACTGTCCTTTAATTGAACAAATTATGAAATGGGAACAATTTTGATCCTTTGATGGACCCACAGCTGAGGGCAATTGAAATCTTACTGGGTCCATTCCTTGTAGGCCCAACTTTAAGCAAGTATCTAAGATATACTTAAATCTTGGGCAGAATCTGCCCAGAGCCTGGGGAAAATCTTTTGTAATCTAAATATTTACACATAAAGTATTGCTGCTCCATAAAATATTGTTCCATTCTTTCACTGTAGTCATGCCTACTGTATGTAACTAAGGATGCTATCAGATGGATCTCAGGCAAGACTGAAATTACTTTGGAGGGCAAGTGCAAATCTTCCACACTAAGACTGAGGTTCCTATATAAACAGCAAACTATCTCTTAGAGCACTAAAATATACAGTACAATACAATACAATACAATGCAATGCAATGCAATGCAATGCAATGCAATGCAATACTACAATACAATACAATACAATACAATACAATACAATACAATACAATACAATACAATACAATACAATACAATAGCAGAGTTGAAGGGACCTTGGATGTCTTCTAGTCCAACCCCCTGCCTAGGCAGGAAACCCTATACTGTTTCAGACAAATGGCTATCCAATATCTTCTTAAAGACTTCCAGTGTTGGGACATTCATAACTTCTGGAGGCAAGCTGTTCCACTGATTAATTGTTCTAACTGTCGGGAAATTTCTCCTCAGTTCTAAGTTGCTTCTCTCTTTGATTAGTTTCCACCCATTGCTTCTTGTTCTACCCTCAGGTGCCTTGGAGAATAGTTTGACTCCCTCTTTTTTGTGGCAACCCCTGAGATATTGGAACACTGCTATCATGTCTCCCCTAGTCCTTCTTTTCGTTAAACTAGACATACCCAGTTCCTGCAACCGTTCTTCATATGTTTTAGTCTCCAGTCCCCTAATCATCTTTGTTGCTTTTCTCTGCACCCTTTCTAGAGTCTCCAATCTTTTCTACATTGTGGCAACCAAAACTGAATGAAGTATTCCAAGTGTGGCCTTACCAAGGCATTATAAAGTGGTATTAACACTTCACGTGATCTTGATCCTATCCCTCTGTTTATGTAGCCTAGAACTGTGTTGGCTTTTTTGGCCATAAATGAGCATGTTAAGAGAACAAAATATGAAGTCATGTAAATAAAGCGTTTCTTCTCAATATTGCAAATGATAGGCTGAAAGAGATGAATATCATTGAAGAATATCTTCAATGATATTAGAGTAATGATTTCTTTTTCTTTTCTAAGAACAATGAAAGAAGACTTGACTGCAAATCAGGAAGTGCTATTCGTGATATGAAGACAAATATGTATCTGTTAAAACTATTTTCTAGATTTTTAATTGCTAATGTTAAAAAGTTATTTTCTACTGATCAACAAATTAAATTTAACCTAATTCATTTTGGTTTGGTATAATCAAAATTTGCATCTGGTGAGCTAGCCTCCCAATAGATAGGACCTACTCTCCAGCTGTTACAATTGTGGCTCAATCTAAGCTTTGTTCAAAATATGTGCACACAGCAAAAGAAGCAGTCATATCTACTAACATTATTTTAGGATATATGGGCAGAATAAAATATTTCTCACTGATTATTCAGTTTGTCTGTTAGATTCAGTACATATTCTTCTCAAAAGTCACCAAGACATGAAACTATTGCTTGAAGATTCTGAAAATAAAAGCAAAAATGATTCACTGACAAGTCTCAGCTCCTCTATGCTTCTTTCTTCTATAAATTTTTCATATACTACCCAGTGTTCATCATCGTTATGAAGATCATTAAATTATCTCTGGAATTTTATGAACATATAACGAAAAGGCATCTACCTATTTTGTACCTTGACAGACCCCTTTTAAAACGTACCCCCGGGGGGAAAAATCCAGCACATTTAAATCTGAATCATACTTAATCTTCACTGAACTTGCATAGCATCAATAATGAGATGGGCTCCATCAGAAATTTTATGCTAAGATATTTTTCTACATAAATGATAGCCATTGTTATTCCAACTTGAAGAGGTACACTGGTACACTTGTACAAGCTATTTTAAATAAAACCAATGCAATGTTCTAACAATACCACCTTATTTACATGATTTATAGTATATTCTAGCTACAAAATCACTCAATATTGGAATATTGCATTATTCTAACTTTCTTGTACTGAAGGAATAGCTATACTAAGGCTGCTAATGCAGGAAGTCTTTAGCAGGTACTAAAACTGTTTTCATTGCATTGGTGGATGATTGACACTGGAAAGAGGATACAGAAAGTATAGTCCTCATAATTCTCTCATTTCTTTTTCTGGGTTTTGATATCATCAGCTATAGTATTTTTACAGACTCTCTGATCCAACTCAGATACATTATGGGATCTCAGATATATTAATTTGCAGTGGACCCAGATCTTCCTGTCAGACCAAGTCCAATAACACTGTTCAATACCACAGTGAACACATTGTATCTCACAAAACTTCAGCTTGCTTTCTCCTCCCCTGCAACCCTCATTGATTTTCAAATCTTTATGAATCTTCTTAGGAAGAGTTTTGGAATTTGACCTCTAATGGTCTTTCCCAACCAACTGCAAGAAACCAGTTGTTAACCATTGAATACTGCCTAACCTTAGTAATGGCTGAATGAGAGTGAAGAATCTGAAATTAAATCCAAACAATGCTATTGGTTCATAAAAACTGGACTCTGGATTGAAACTCAGCTGGGATTGTGTTACACTTTCCTAAAAGAGCAGGTCCATAATCTCTGGCTGCTTTTTGATTCTAAGCAGACATTGGATTCACATGTGCTAGCTTCAGTGCATGGCATATTTAAGGATTCTCAGAAAAGATCTGAAGATGATGCATAGGAAAAGAAAATGGAAAATGGAAATATCTAGGCAGGTACACAAGAGACATTTTGCTTAGCTAATATTTGGCTAGAGTCTATTGTTATTTTCATCCAAATAGGTCTTTAGGTTTATGGGACAAGATCAAAGGCCTTCCAGTCCACAATGTAGCCTTTTTCTCCCACTGATAAAATGTAATTCTACTTATATTCAAATGAAAACAAGCAGAATCCCTCTTCAGGCTTATCCACTTGACTCAGAGAGGAGAAAGCAGATTTGGGGGGTGGGGGGTGATTGGTGCTGGGCCAGACTGTACTTGCTCATTGCACTATCCATGTTAATTCCTATAAAGTTTCAGTCGAAACATAAAATAGGTAATAAATGATATTCAATATTCAAGGAAGGTTTACAAATAATAGCCCTTTATATTTAGTATTTATAATGTAACATATATACTTTTATATAAGCCCATCTATAGATAAGCTGACTGTCAACATTTTTATATGATTTAATTTTTCACAAATGGCATATCCCAGGGAGCACATTTTTGTGGTATTGTGTATAAAATAATTAAAGTCAGCTTATCCATAGTTGATCTTATACATAATTATCTATGGCAGGCATCCTAATCCCTGAGTTGTGGCCCACTACTGGGCTATGAGCCGTTCAGAATTGGGCTGAGGAAGTGATGGGCGAGCACATGCTCCATCTCTGCAAAAGCAGATGAGTATGTGCCCACACACTTCATTTGTCTGAGTGGAAGACATGTGTGCCCACCGCTTGTGCAAATGGACTGCATATGTGTGTACTTGCTGGCCCTTCATGCAGAACCATTGTCCCTCCCCACCCCCAAAAGCTGATCTGCAAAGCTGGAAAGGTTGGAGCACTCTGGTCTATGGAATATACAGATACTATTTATTTATTTATTTATTTATTTATTTATTTATTTATTTATTTATTTATTTATTTATTTATTTTTGTTTATTCAAATATATATGTATATAGCTGACCATCTCAAAGAAAGCCACTCTTAAAAAGCATCATACATACTCACAGATAATGCCATCTTTGGATATACTGAATCCAATATGGGGGTTGTATTTTGGCATCTAAAGTTATTGGCTTATATGTGAATATATCTATATCTGTATCTACTAGATACCATTCAAATCATGGCTTAAGACCAGTCCAGATCATTTTTTCTGTTTGGGGATATTTTCTCTAGAAGGCATTTGGACTTTTGTGTCCTATACCTAAGGCAGTGGTTCCCAAACTTGGCAACTTTAAGACTTGTGGACTTCAACTCCTAGAGTTTTCCAGCCAGCTCTGCTAAGGTAAGATGTGATGGCTCTCCATTGATGGATGGATGGATAGGTGGATGGATGGGTGGGTGGATATTGATATATATTATTGATTCCTGTAAGTAGCCTTCTTCCTTAACAAAATAAAGGTACAAATGGAACCCAAGTGTGTTCATCCCAGCTCTTTATATTGAAAGTTGAATGACACATTATTTTGTGCTAGAAATGAGAATACGTGCACTACAAATGCTTTATTAAAGTTTCCATTTATTGTGTGTAATCATATATTAACAATGTCCATGATTTGAGCCTGGCTCCATGCTATTTTCCTGTGGGTATTATGAAAATGATTCACCATTACCTGCTTCCACAATTGGATTTTGGATTTTCCTGACTTGCCAACAGTCTGTCATTTTCTGTTGGTCCCACTCACAAATATTTCTTCATCTAGCTGTGGCTTAGCTTTCTGAGATCAACCACAATTGGCTAGATTCTACATTCATTTAGAATGCAGTCAGGGAAGTGATGGTGTTCAGGAGAAATAGCTATCAGCACAAAGAAAATGGAATTCAATGAACATCATGTTTAAAAAAAATCTATTCACAATTAAATCAACATTATTATCTTCCAAAATGCATTAATTTGCCCCTAGGAAAGAGGAAAGAGTTGGTATAACTTTAGCAAGTTAGCGAAGTACTAACCAGGGCTGGTCCTGTTTGCCTTTCAATATCAGCAAGGATGACCAAATGTTGCCACCTATTGAGTCACAATGATATACTGTATACTGAAAGGGGAAGATTTTGAATTTGACATTTTAGGTTTAGGAGATTATCCTCAGTGATGAAAACTCATTAGGTAACTTTGGGTCAATCACTCTCAACCCAACCTTCTTCATAGCATTGTTTTGTGGGGGGAAATTGGAGGAGTGACTATTATGCATGTCATGTAAAGTTCTTGAAGGAAAGATGGGAACCTAACAAATTAAATAATTAGGGAGCGCAGCAGCATGCAAATACAAAAGAGTCTACAAGCACATTTAAGGAAACCCCAAGGCTTACAGAAATAGTAAGACATAAAGCAGGAATAATGTGCAGTGCCATTGGCATAGATTAGACCTAGAACTAAGAAGAAATTTCCTGACAGTTAAAACAATTCATCAGTGGAACAACTTGCCTCCAGAAGTGCTCCAACACTGGAAGTTTTTAAGAAGAGATTGGACAACCATTTGTCTGAAATGGTATAGGATTTCCTGCCTAAGCAGGGGGTTGGACTTGAAGACCTCCAAGGTCCCTTCCAACTCTGTTATTACATTCTATTTCAAAAAATACTATCCTACAATCCCTGAGAAGATACTCACTGAGTAGGGCAGTGGGAGGGCTCCTTTTATATCTCATTGTTGAGCTGTTTTTGAGAAGAGGCTGCTTTCTTGTTTCCTTATGTCTGTCCTGCTGAAATAACGTAAGATTGCCCATTGTTCAAGAGCAAGGTGATAAGCTCTGTCCTGGTTGAGAGAGAGTGTGATGGCTTCTATAGATATGGAGTGCTATAAGTACATTCATGATTGCTGTCACTAAGTTCTTAGAGGAAGTGAGTTGCTGGATCTTGGAAGAACAAAAGGCAGATTCCATTAGTCATGAAGATAGTAACAATATTTGTGATTCTTTCTCTAAAACACTGCTGTATTTTTTCAGGTAAGTATTATGCTTTGATTTTCAAATCTCCATAAGTGATCATAACTTCATACATAACTCTTTGTTCACATTTTTTAAATAAAACAAACAAACCATAACAAGGTAGGGTAATAAGTGGTTTCCCTTATGAAATGCTGATGTGTTTTTGACACATTTGGGCTAGTCATCCTCTATTGTCTGCCTGATGCATTAAATAGTCATTAGAAGAATTAAGGTGGATAGTGAATCTCTATGCTGAATTTAAGGCAGTGGGCTGGATTTACACTTAATCATACTAGAATTTTTAGAAATAGAAAGGTTTTTGTTAGTCCTAGTAACTTGTCTTGTTTAGTTCTTTCAGTCTAAGTTATGACTAGGTATCAATGATATCTATAGAAATTAATTGGCACCAAAAATCAATTCATGTTATTATTATGGCTTGATTGTTCTGTTACAAAATAGGCCAGCACTAACTGTATTTTTAGATACTAGGAATGGAGAGCCCCATACTTTAATTCCCCCTCTCCAATTTTCAAACCTTGGAGGTTTTCCTGTTGTATTTTTAAAGAACTGTTTACTCACAACAGTTGCTGGTATGCTTTACTTCCCTATAACATCTTATCAGCTACACTGCAGAGAAAGGAACACCCCTCGAAGTTTTTTTCAATGTGTTTCTTCAAAAAAGTATTTTGCTGTCATTTACAATGTCAATAGCACAGTAATTGGAATGCATGATTCACATGTATAATGTCCAAGATTGGAAAAAATACAGAATATTTATTGTTGTTATTGTTGCTCTTGTAATTACTGCTTTTTGTTCCCTAATCTCTCTATTTTCCTTGGACTGTAAATCTTGGTGCACTGTATCATTGTTTCGGCAGTCACTTGTATAAACATCTTAAGGAATTTGGAGATTCAGGTCTCCACATGAATGCAGAAGTGACAAAATGGTGCATTCCTGAACTTAGTAAGCAAAGAATAAAAAGTTCAGAAAAAAAATACAAAGACGACAGAAGAAAGAAATAGTTTTTAAAAGATGTGATGGATTTCAGATATTCTGTCTATGCAACCAGGCCAATGAAAAGGAATTCTTTTTCTAAAGAAATTCTTGAAGATAAATTGTAAAATGAAAGAAAGATATTTTAATGTAATTGTACTTTTTGCAGCTGGCTAAATGTAATGTGAAGGGTGGTTATTGTGCCTATGTACAGATGCATTTTAATGCATTAAGGTTTTCAAATCTTTCTTAAAGACTAAGAGGGTAGGAGACATTTTTGGGGACAGCATAGGGTTGAGGGAAAGAGATGATTTTCACAGTCAGGCAGTACAACAGAAAAGGGATACCTCCTAGGTTCCATCATATGATATTTTATCATGAGTCATATATGAAATACCTGTTTTACCACTGAATTATTCTCAACATACAATCATGTCAAATTGTATTCAATTCAAAAATAATATAAGATTCTCTTTTTCATTAGTGTAATATATTGCAAAGGCTGTTTTCCAACCGTTCATTTTATTTTTTTATTATAATTATTGTTTCAATAATGTCCCAAAGCACCATAGTTTCCCTGAAACAGACTATTCAATCACTTGATTTCTTATTTTCAAGTCAAAATGAAAGCATGTGAATGGGCGGAATCAGAGGTGGGTTCCTACCGGTTCGCACCAGTTTGGAAGAACCGGTTCGTCAAATCTACCAAACCGGTTAGAAGAGGTTCCACCAGTGGACCCGGAAAGCAGGCCACACCTACAGAAGAGGTTCCAAAAAAATTTGAAACCCACCACTGGGCTGAATGCAACCTGTTCCTTACTATGAGCATGTACTATGAGCCCCTAAAAACCTCTGAATCTTAGAGACAGCTAGGAATTTAATGTATCAGTACCTGCTGAACTATCCTCTCCACACTGCTCAGTTGCAATGTGTAGGAAGCCTCCACTGATTCAAACAGAAAATATGATATTCATTATTATCAACTTATATCCAGGAGAGAAGTAGGATTTTATCTGCTGGGCTCATTTGGAATTTGAATGTATAGTCACAGTATAGTTGCCACAGGGGAGTTGCTTGCTTATTCAAAACAGCTAATCACAAAATGCCCTTTTATTAAGTCACAAGCTGAGGGATTAACCATTTTATTACTTCTTTTCACTGATTTGTTCCAACTTTCAATTAAGAATATTGAATTATTATTGCAGGATGAATGCAGCATATTTGTCAAACCAATAATATTATGTCCACCAGAACCTCAACCAGTCTGTTCCAAGCAAGGTTTTACCTATATCAATATATGCGCACTTTGCCATATGAAAACGTAAGTCAAACTATTTGGAGGATTTGTTGCTAACAGCTAGATCAGTTAAAATTCTGCCTTTAAAAAGACATTATTGCACACACTTCCTCGGAGATCTACTTTCCTAAGAGCCACGGCTAGCACTAGAAATTGGAGGTAATGCATTATAAAAGAACAATGCATATTCTTGCCATGTGCCGAACCCTTTGATCACATCTGCCAGGGCAAGGAATTTGCACATTTTGCTCTACCAACACAGTGGAAAAACTGTACACATAAAGAGGGTTTGCCAGGTAAGTAGCTGGCATGCCTTGTAGTAAGGCTATTCTCAGTCTCCAGAATCACAGTGGCTTAACTCTAAAGCAAGATTGTGCTGCAACATGCTATGGCGAAATGAATTCACAAAGTCTGGCTCATAGCTGCCATGTCTATAATACGCACCCTTTAGACAGTTAAACCTGAACACAGGAGCAGACGGCTTGTGTAGAATATCTTGTAATTGCAGCAAAATACTAGAGAGCAAGCAAATCAATCTGCAGCAGATGTGCTTGTCCCAAATCTTACTTCTAACCAAGACAACTGCAAATGAGTTGTTGGCAGGCTTGTTCAGCAAGATTGTGCCTGGAAAGAAAAAAGAGTCTATCTGGGTATATTTGTACCTGAGATGTCGGGAAAAGCAGTTTGTGTGCATTTACAATTACTTAGTAATGGAAATCCTAGCTAGACCACAGACATTTTTGGACATTATCTATTTTTGGCTTGAGGTCCTTGATTCATTGTTACAGATCACTTTGGGGCAGAAAGCACTGCTGCACCAATATGTAATGCCAACTTCTGAAATGAGTGGTGAAGTAATATCATGAGGCTTCTAATTTCTGTTTTCTTTCTCCAAGGGCAATGCCTGAGACTGCCTTACAACATAAAGGCAAATGCGCATCAGAGTGATAGAGTTACGTATGTATATACATATTTACCTATCACTTTCTCTCTCCCCACATTCCTAATTCCCCCACGTATCTCTGGCAATGTTCTCTGAAGGCAGGGTAAGCATTTTTCTGCTCCTTTGAATTCCTAAGCTGGAAAATGACAGCCAAGCGATAGATCTGAAAAGGGGAGAGAAAAGTCAGCAGCACCATAATAGGCATATAGGAGAATATTAGGGTCTGATGGAGTCAAGTCTCTTTTTTTTACAGAGTGGACACCTCTTGACTTAGTAGATAGAAACGTGCACACTGATATCTTATGGAAGTAGTTTGCCCTTACCTTCTTTGATTTTGAAGTATTACTCAGGTTTTTTCAAGATCATCTAGATTTTTCTAAGGGAGAATTCCTCCAGTTTACCAAGGCAGCCTAGTGTGGATAATTTATAAGATGTGCTTATCAACAGTGGAATCATGCTGGCAGGTGAAGTGTTCAAGCTAAGCATTCCTGAATTGTGTTAAGATTCAGATTTCTGACTAAAGCTCAGGATATCCAGGCCTCAATCCATTATCATGAGTGGGGTGGGGGGAAGAGTTTAAATAAACTGCAGATCTTACCTACATATATTATTGGAAGCAGGTTTCCTTTGATGCTTCTTTTCCACACTTTACCAAAGCTGTTGGAGTGGCTATTGAAGCATTTTGCTTCCTTCCCAGATCATGGTGCAAGAGGGAAGAATGGTAATTCCATGATTCCCCACCCCTTATTCTTCTTTTTGAAGACAAGGATCAGAAAGGGCAAATTCCTCTCCAGAGTCCTGTTACCAAATAGTTTACAGGAGAATTACTACTTTCATCCAGAACTGACCAGTCATGTCTGGTTTCTACTTAACTAGAACAGATATACCAGAAGGAGCTATCCTTGTGTTACTAATAGCATTGTTAACCTTAGGCAAGGAGGAAGGAAGGAAGGGGAAAAAATAAGACATCCAGTCTACAGAAAATGGTGGTAGCTTTCTTAACTCCACAAATTGTTAAAAGAGTCTGATTTTGTTTTCTTACTTGATCTTGGTAGGGATGGATTAAATCCTGCCAAAATTTCCTTTGCACTTCTAAGTTAGAACATATTTTCTATTGGAAACTTTTATCTACTCACCTGAAGCTTTCTTTGTTGCTATGATAAGGCTTACATGTATGCTTTGTTCTCCTTTTATTTTCCAGGAACATGGACAATGATGAAGACTGCAAAAAAGAAAACATTCTTAAGGAGAATACATCCTTGTGCTTTTCTGTACAAAGATATATTATCTTTAGTGTCTATTGTAAAAAAAATCAATTTTCTTGATTTGCTAATAGAATAAAGTTAATTAAACTAAATTATATCTCTTCATTCAGTTTACATGAGCCTTTTATCTGGTTCACTGAAAAATAATATTTGATAAAGATGCTGCTTTTACTCTTTCTGGTGCATATACTGTAGCATCCATTCTCCTTCATTTAAAAAAAGGGAGGATAATTATTTTCATTACAAGGAATATGCTGAGTAAATGGCTTGGAAACATATATTCTGACTTTTAAACTAATGTGCAGTTTGATTATGAATGTGCCTCATGGGGCAGAGAGAGTAAAAAAAGAGAAAGGTAGCACAAAGTGGAACAAGTCAAAATGCTAAAGAACTTTCAAAATAATATTTGAAATTATTTTTTTAAATAAAAGTTTTAGTACATTTCATGTGTAATTTGCCTCATGGGCAAAAGATCCTATTTTGTTAAGAGGGATATTTAATTAAAATGCCCCAATTCTTTTGGATAATGAAGGAGGCTAATTTCTACATCTTGCATACCACATTAAAGCTCAGAAACTCAGCAGATTCAGATTTAGTTAACACTGGGTATTAACTGGGTATTGATTATTCAGATTTCAGGGCTGTAAAGATTTCAGGGCTGAGAAATTGTCAAATGTTCCCAATGACAAAAAATCTGTATTTTTACTTTAAAAAAATATATGGATATGCCCATATAGTCACAAGATGTCAAGCTTAACTTTAGGATTTCTTGCCTTAATTCAGAAAGCTAAGGGGTAGATTCAAGATTGACAGTTTAGGAAATAGATACCACAAGAATTACTGAAAGCCTATTGTTGCATGGTGTAATAACAGACTCTTGAACATCTGATAGAAACGTTCTTATACTAAAGAGAATCAAAACAGAAAGTTCTTTTAACACATCTACCATCTCGAGGGTATATTGAAGTTTTCCTAGGTATTCTTGCATCCCTCCTTCAAAGCTGGTTTTCAATCCTCTATAGCACATTAGCAATCTGATGCAACTTAACCCTAACTCACAGGGTCTATTCTAAATGAAGTTTTCATTAAACAATCATTCTGTTTCCTTAGCTGAATAGTATGATGGGTCCAGATGGGATGGACTTGTAGTTGTAATCTTTCTCCTCCTTTTATTCCACTGCTTCTTTTATTTCTCACCAACAATTTTTTATTTCAATTTTATTTAAAAGAATCATTTTACAACTTTTTATTACTACTGCTAGGAGACCAAAATTTTAATTATCCTAATTGTTAAAGGTGCTGTTGATGAATTTTAATAATTAGATTTTCACAATTTAAACCAGACTAAAAGTGGATGGAACTTCCTTTATTACTATGTGTTGTTTATTTTGAATCCTTTTATTTTCCTTTAATCATTCTGACCATAAGCACCTCACAGCATGTCAGTCTCACTAGGTAGACCAGACCAAAAAAATCAACACAGGTTTATTAAAATCAACTAGCTTTATTGAGATTAGCTAGAATAATGGAAACTTGCAAGAATGATTATATTGTATCTCTTCTTATTTCCAAGAATTAGAAAGGTGTTGGCCTGAGCCACTTATCAACTATGTCTGCCTGTTGTGGCCTTAAAATGTTTTTTTTTTAATTGTCACCTTAATGGATGTTGCATGTTTCTATTGAGTTAACTTCCTTAGTTCCCTGCACAGCAAACACACAGTAACATGATACGCAACATGTTAAAAAGTTATGATATTTATATAGTTACATATTCAGCACATCTAAATTATATTAAAATAATCAAAATATCTTTACAATCCCCAAGACATGTCACAACTTTTGAGCACCCCTAATGTTTGGAAATTGAAAGTTGAAAAATTTGACACATGATTATAAAATAATCATAAAGGTCTTATTTAAGGTAGAGTAGTATTCTGCGAAAGGGGAACTTCAGCAGAAAATACCTCCAAATAGCCTGCTGCTCTTTGCAAAGAAGTTAAAAAAAGGTAAAGGTGTCCCTGTGGGTTGTACGCCACTATTTTTATAGCCAACTTTAGAGGGCATTGCTCATCTCTGTTTTTGTATGCCATTGAGCTAGCGCTATCATGATTCTAGTTGTGGCCGGTATGGAATCACGCTTAGCGTAGAACCTATGGTGAAACACAAAATGATGTTACCTTCCCACCAAACGGGTACCTATTTATCTACTTGCATTTACCGTACCTGTTTTCCTACTTCTAGGTTGGCATGAGCTGAGGTAAGTGATGAGAGCTCACTCTGTCATACAGTGTTAGGACTCGAACCACTGAAGCATAGACCTTTCTCTGGTGTCTTTTAAGCTACCAAGCCACTGCACCTCTTTTGCAACGCAAACACTCTCTGCAGGCAACTTTTATTTACAGTACATAGCCCCATAGGTGTCCAGGAGGAGGGAAGGGAAGGGAAGGAGAGGGAGGGAGGGAGGGAGGGAGGAATTCTGATGCTCCCTGCCAGCTTCCCACAAGGAACATCAATGGGGAAGCTAACAGAAAGTTTGAAATTGCTCCCACTGCCACTGCTTCCCCCCCCCCACCCAGAATCATTTTTTTCTATTGTTTAGGTAAGGAAATGATGGCAGGTTGTGCAATAGTATTACGTATACACTACTATACAATCTGTCATGATTTCAGAGATATTTCTTTAACTAAACTCCTTCAAAAATATACAACTGGACCAAATGTTATGGTCATAATGGTGACCTCCATGGGGAACTATCCCATGATTAAGTGCTGTTTAATCTTTTTTTCTCTATTTTGCCATATTCTACTCAGATTTATTCACCTGTGTATCTTCCTTTGTTTTACATATGTTGAGTATGTGTGAGGGAACATTTGCATATATAACACTCCTTCCCCCCAGTTGTATGCGGGAGGTAGGCAGCTTTGTAAGGCATGTAGCAGGCTTCTGACAGGCTGGTAGTAGGCTGCTGGCTTTGGAGGAAGAGCAGGCTTGTCGGAAGCTGCTTCTTTGGAAAGCTGTATGAAAAGTCAGAGGCTTCTTAGGCAACAGTATCTGTTTATTGCAACAAGACCGTTTGTAACAGTAGCAAACAGTAGACCGGATAGACCCTAAAGTTGTGTCTGGTAGATCTTCTCGGCAGAGAGGCAGGCAGACAGGCAGCTTCAGCCACGGTTGAGCCAACGCGATTCGTAGCTTGTCCCTGAGCAGAGGTGACGGCTCCAGCCAAGGTTAAGCATAGGTTGCCCGTCCCTTTGACTGAAGGAGTCCGTGCCTGTGGATCTACTCAGGTTGGCTTGATCGGAGGCGAAACCTGAGGCAGTGGCAACTGCTGCTGCAGCTCTGACAGGTCTTCAAAGTATTTTCTGTTCGCGTTTGCCTGGTTGCGTTGCGACTGGCTTATTGTTTAGTTTTATTCTTATTCCAGGCTCTGCGGAATCGCGATCCCATCCTCGTCGCCAGTTTTACATATGTTGAGTATGTGTGAGGGAACATTTGCATATATAACACTTTGTAGGAAGGAAAGCTAGTGTGAATAACAAATGTAAGGATATATATACTAGAAAGGGGAAAGAAAGTGCTTCTTCTTGGCCATTTTTTCCCCTCAAATGTGCAGTTTGGCAGCTTTTCCTTCTGGGAACAAATGCACAACATAGGGAAATAACTCAGACGTCTGCTACATATAGTTTAGTTTAATCTTCTGTGCAAAAAGTTCTTCCCGCTATAATTCACAAATTTAACTAATAGTTATTAACCCATATTTCATTTATGTCCCATTCCAAGTGATCCTTGTAAACCTTCTTAAACTAAGCAAGGGAGAAACCCTTCCTTGTACAGTACACCAGATGTTCGTATTTCAGGTTCTGCTGGAAGTTTCCTGGTAATGGGAGAAAGGGCAATGTGGCAAAGAGAAGCCCTCCCAACCTCTAAAGAATGGGATTTAGCAATATCTGATTCTGATAAGATATAAGCTATTGTGACATTTCCTTGCATTTGCATAACATCTAATAGGATGTTAGAAATGTAACCAATGAGAAGGTACCTTTGGTGGGCTTAGAAGAGTGTTAAGAAATATGGGAGCAAATAATGTATTTTGAAAATATTAAAAATCAATGTGCAAATTAAACCAGAGGTTTTTCTTTTAGGTACGATGGATACGCAGATTGAAAGAAAACCTGGAATATAGTTTTTATACATGATAACATCAGCCAGACTTCTATATGCACAGAGGCGGAAGATATACAAACTGCTACCATGAAAGAATGGATGGTGTGAAATTAATGAAGCTGGCTGAGATGTCAAAATTGACCACTTTGATGAGAAAAAAAAATGTTTTAGTTTTGTTTCCATTTGCAAACCACTTTTTGACTTCTTGTTTTAAAAGGATAAAAATGAAACTATGATTTTGGGATTCGATGACTAAATCTGTTTTGGTTGTAGAAATATTGTACAATGTTATTCTGTTGGTTGCTATGTAAGTTTTACATGTTTTGCCTTTATTTTTGTTTCTTTTTTTGTTGTTACACTTTTAATTCTTCTTTTTCTTGCTTTTCTTTTTTCTAACTTTTCTTTTTCTATTATTCTGTATTTTGACAGTTTTTGAAATTCAAAGATCTACTAGGATGCTCTTACTACAGATGGATGGTTGGTTGGTTGGTTGGATGAATGGATGGATAAGCGCCATCAAGTCAATATTGACTCTTATCTGTCTTCCACTTGCCCTTTTAGAGCTCTCAATAGTACATTCATTGCCAGTGTACTTGGATACATTCACTTTGCTGCTGGCCATCTTCTTCCTTTGTTTCTTTTAACTTTTCCAAGCATTATGGATTTCTCAAGGGAACTGAGTTGTACATGATGTGTTCAGAATATAATAGTTAGAAACTGGTCACTAGTGCTTCAAGTGAGAATTTTGGCTTAGTTGTTCTGCGATCCATTTCTTTACTTTTCTGAAAGTCTGTGATATTCACTTCTTCGAGTTTCGAGTTTAATAACATTTGTATGCCGCCCACTCCCATTGGGACTCACTTCTTCTAGGCCCAAATTTCATACAACACCAAATAGAAATTTATAGCAGTTTTATGTACAATATACCCAGACATTATATTCTGCCAGCAGAAATGCTTCCATCATGAATTCAATTCAGAACAGCCTCCTTTTTGAAAGAAATAAACCTATTACTTTCAATTCTTGCCATGCTTGCAAAGCTCAACGTCAACTTCTTTACTGTTTTGGAAAGATCCCAACATTGAAAGATGTATTTTATAATGGATGGTATAGGGGAGGGAGTAATGAGGAAAACTTCCTCCTTTACCATTTAGCCAGCAAAAGAGCCTCAGCTGAACAAAACAACTTTTATTGGACCTAAGCCAACCGGATTTCCTCCTGACTCATATTTTCAGTTATTGTGCATGAAAAGAAGCAAGCAAAATAACGACTTTAGATTACATCATCAAAATAATTTAAGAGAGCCTGTTAAGGGTCATTGTGCTTAAGATTGCCATTGCTTTTGGGCATTCTAGTATAAATATGACTGTGAACGTTTGTACTTGGACTGGATAGTGTACTCAAAATCCAGAGAGGACAATACCGAGTTCATTAGCCATGAAGTTCACAACGGCATGTGTGATCCTTTGCCTGGTAAACTGCTGCTTATTTTTAGGTAAGATTTCTGATTAATTCCAAGCTAATATCTCTAAAAATATAATGAATATTCTGCTATAAAGGAAGATTATTATATGATTTCACTATTAATAGCAAATGTTATAATTCATAGATTTATTTTTAATAGGCCTTAGGTCTATTAAGAGCCAAGGTGGTGCAGTGGTTAAATGCAGCACTGCAGGCTACTGCTAGATCAGCAGTTCAGCGGTTCAAATCTCACCGGCTCAGGGTTGACTCAGCCTTCCATCCTTCCGAGGTGGGTAAAATGAGGACCCAGATTGTTGGGGGCAATATGCTGACTCTCTGTAAACCGCTTAGAGAGGGCTGAAAGCCCTATGAAGCGGTATATAAGTCTACTGCTATTGCTATTGCTATTATTACGGAAGGGGGTGATAGAAATATCAAAATAAATAGATAAAAAGTATATTAAAATATGGGCATTCCGATACATGAAATATGCGGAATTACATTTTTGTTGCTTTGAGACACAAGATTCAAGCAGCTGGTCTTGATACTGTTTGTCTGATAAATGTATTAAAAGATATAGAATGAGATGCCTGGACTAGTTTTCATATTATTCATATCATTTCATACTACAATTTTCTTAAAAATTCCCGAAGAAGACAATTTTTTAAAAAAAGAAAAACCACTGATGATTGTTATCTGGCACCACAACTGTATCATAGAAAGCATAATTCAAGATAGATAAATACTTCAGCTAAATTCCATTAAAATTGATGACTTGTTGCAGTTTATTTAAATATTATTTAAATTTCCAGAACTCTTTTAAATACAGGGAGAGAAAAGCAGGACAAATCCCACAATCCTACCCCACTCCTAGCCCTAGACCAAGTTTGTTTAAAAATATATGGAGTTTTTTAACAAGGACAAAATTGAAGAGGGCAGGGATGTCCCATTTCCCTAGATTTAGAGTCTGGTAGACTTTCTCTGCACATGTGCATAATTATTTAGATTGGGGAGATATTCACTTCTTTACAGTGGCCTGAAAGGTAGATGCTTAGATACTTTAAGTGATTCTGGGACTTGCGTTTAGAACTGTCCTACCACAATGGGGCAGCAACTTTTTTTGGATGAGAAAGGATATTACATTATATTTATCCCACTCCTATTGTAAATGTGGCCTATGAGCACATTTTTCTGCTGGCCCTTTTCTCTTTTGGTGCCTTAATTGCTCCTATTTAAGTATTTTGTTACAGCCTAACTTCAACAACTCATTGACTACTTTGTAGAGGCAAAAATATCCCCTCAACTGAGTCATTGACATGATCTTTCATGCTTTCTACAGCTACCATTTGCCAGTGATGGTAATAGCACAATTATAATAGAGCACTTGTTTTATAAAGAAAACCAGTTCAAAATCCTTCATATTTTTTCATCATAATGCTATCTTTCTTTCTGCTTATTTCTTCCTAAGCTTTTTCAAAATACTGTAGGTCTAGAATTGTTCTTACATCATTTTTCAATCACTTGACATACATTTTTCACAAGAGGCTGAAGAAATGATGAAATGGGGAACTTTAAAAAGAAACCTAAAGGAAAGTATGCAGTTTAGGAAAAGAAGAATAACCACTATGCTATTGTTAGCATTATTGGAAAAAAAATATCTAAAAGACTTTAGAAGCAAATAATAAAAAATGAAATTAAACTTTAAAGCTGCTTGTTATACCTGCTTGTATGTACATTTTGATGTTTCAACTTTGTATATATTAAATTAACTTTCTTTATGTACAGACATGCATAAACAAACACACAAATATTCATGCATACCAGTGATGGGATTCAGTAAGTTCGCACCTATTCGGGAGAACCGGTTGTTAACTTTCTAAGCAGTTCGGCAAACCGGTTATTGGAAGAAATTTCATTTTGTTTTTTTCCACTTTACTGGACTAATCCTGTAAGGAAGGCAGGGAGGTAACATTCTGGTGTTGTTTCTAGCCAAATCTTTGTTGCCCTGCTTACAAAAACTGCCTCTTCAGTTAACCCTTATTACATTGTAACAGCTAGGGCAAAGCGCCCATTTACCTAAGTGACATTGAGTTGGCCATGCCCACCCAGTCACATGACCACTGAGCCCCACCTACCCAGCTGGTCATTAGGGCAGAGAACTGGTTGTTAAATTATTTGAATCCCACCACTGATGTATACGTATAGACCTGAAGACCAGGTCAAGGTTAGATTGCAATGGAGAAAATCTATGTGGTCGCTAGAACTCAAAAATTATTTGATGACACGTAATCACAATGACATGTAATCACTATGTATATAGTGATACATCGCTATGTATGTACATACATCGCTATGTATATATGGGTGTATGTATTTGGTGTATAAATTAGTATATGTATAAAAGTAAGATTCACTCAGTGGAAGAAAGATATTGAGAATTTCCTGAACTGGAGAAATGGTAGGGCACAGCAGTAGCAGCAGAACTGTCCATTGGCAGACATGGTCACCTGTTGTCCAGACTGAATATCTTGCAAGGTTTTTTTATGGCTTGAATTAAGGATAGCATTTTAAGTGTAATGCAGATAAACCTTTGGTCTTGACAGCCTTTATTTATTTGCTTTTTTCCCTCCAGCTCCTGGGATCTCAGGACATAAGGTCAGTTTATAGTTTGATATATACCGATATGTTCCAATATTGCTTAGCAGCTGAATTATGCTCACAGTCATGGAATTAAAGTATCAGTACTTTACTCTGATTCTTTGTTATATGTAACAATAAATATAAACAATCTAATTCTTGATGGGCAATTGTTGAAGATGAGACGTTTAGGTTTCAGAGCTATTTTCTGTCATTTGCAGTTTGAAATCCTGGAATTAAAGTGGTCAGTTTTAATTCTGGTAGAACTTATGCAACCATGTGAGTAAAAGTACAGAAGAGCAGACCAAAAGGAATGAAAGGAGGAATAGACTAACAGAATTTTAGAGTTAAAAGGTTGCTACATTGAAGCTAGAACATCAAGCTTCCCTGCTCAGTGCAGGAATCCAAATTAAATCTTTCCAGACAGATGATTGCTCACCATCTCTCAAAGTAATTGGTTCCCACAGGCCATTCTACTGTTATAAAGTTTTCCTCAAATACAAGAGAAATCTGTCTTCCTGCAATTTGGAAGAACCACGCAGGTACAGGTTTGGAAAAGAAAATACACTATTTCTACAGTCTGCAATGAGAGAAAATTTTGGGAGCATCTTCAGGGCTGCCACAGCAAAGCCGTTTGGAGCTGTGGGAACGTGAGGCCGTAGATAGAGATAGCTGGGGGAATGTGTAGCTAAAATAACCCTATTTCCTGTTGGGAGCTAAGGACGTCCTCACCAGGTGTTTGAAAGGCATGGACTAAAGCTAGCCGGAATGGGGGCTGTGACCTGATTGGACCATGTGATGGATATGTGACCTGGGGCAAAAACTTTGGGTTTTGATTTGGGTGGGGAAAACCTTGGGTCCTTCAAAGTCGGGTTTTCACCAGCTGTGCCAATATGACATTTCCAATAAATTCTTACTTTGAGGAAACTCCATGCCTCAGAATTGCTTTTTTATAAAGTTTTATTTTATTCTTTCATATACATTCACAAATATACATTCTTGTAAATAGTATTAACATTTATCAATTAAGTTACAACATTTTTCACTGTCTTCTTACAAATATAGAAAACATAGTTGGGGGCACTTTCTTGCCACCCCATATTTCCAACTTGTTTTGCAACAACCCTACTTCTTTCTTCTTCTCAACCTCTCTTCTCTGCCTTCTTCTTTCCTCCTCTCCTTCCTCTTTTTTTCTTCCCCTCTCTTGCCCCCACTCCTCCTCTGTTCTTCTCCTTCTTTCCCTCTCTCCTACTCTTATTTCCCCTGCTTTGACCCTTTCTTCCTTTCCCTCCTCATCCTCCCTCCTTTTCATTGTTACCCTTACTTATTTTCTTTTTCTGATGGATTCTCGGGGTGGCATTCCAGTGATCCCGACTTTATATTTACATAAAAATAAATTTTCTCTTCCATATTTTACTTCCCTATAATAAATCCACTTATATCATTTTTACTTGCATATTTGTATTTTAATACTTTTCTATTTTTCCCTGCCCCCTTGATTTGATAATGTGTCATCTGCATTGTTTATTCTGTGCTATTTTCCTCTTTCTTTCTATTTATCTCTTTTCAAACCAATCATAGAATTGCCCCCATGTCCTGAAGTACACTTACTCCTCTTTGTCCTTTATTCTCAATGTCAACCTGTTCATTTCTGCGCAATCCAATATTTTCTTTATCTCTCCTTCTGATGGGATTTTGTCTGTTTTCCAATTATGTGGAAATACAATTCTAGCTGCTGTTATTATATGTACAATAAAATATGTATTTTCTTTACTATATTTCTCTGGTAAGATACCCATTAAAAACACCTCTGGTCTGAGCTCTATGCGCTGATGTACCATTTTCTCTAACCATGTTTGTATTTTGACCCAATAGCTTTTTGTGGCCCATACACGTCCACCACATAGGATAATATGATCATGGTAATTGATGGTGCTTCCACAGGCCTCAGAGTTTTGATTGAGTTGGGTCTGTTACTTGGAACCCTGACACTTGACCTTCTTCTTCAGCATTATTTGAAAAAAGCTATAAGAAAGCATACTGTCCCCAGCCCAATTCCACTGTCCTTTTCTCAATTCTAAAAGGTTCCTTTGGCCTTTCTATATTCCATATTCCTTTTCTGAACTTATTCGAATTTCTATAAAGCTTGGGGACTCAGAGTTAGATATTACTCAAGGTGAGTTTCGGCCAAAGTATGGAAAAATTATCACTCCACAATTATCACTGATTTGGAGTGTTACTTCTGTTGAAGATATCTGATGGAGGGCAGAAGAAGCAGGATGTCACAAAGAGAACCCAGCCACTATGACCTCTGAACCATTCATTGTTTCCTACAACTCACCTACTCTGTTACCTTGGCAGGAACACTCACTAAAAAGATGGCTGAACTTCAGTGTTAAAGTTGCATGCTGATCTTTTAGTTTCATGTTTAGAGAAAGAAGAACCATTGCTGTGATTTTAACAAATTACTTCTTGTCCTCTAAATGTGTATTATTGACTTCTTTGCACAAGAAGCTAGTCCATTGTGCCACATTCCACTTAAATAATTAATAGTTAACCACATTCCTTTTAACTCAGGTAGCCCTTAAAAAAAAAACCAGATTCTTAAAGCAAATAGCACATACTCTTTTTGGTCTTCTTCCAAAATTAGCAGGGACATTAATTCAACAAGCTCTTTTTTTCTGAACTGTGAATAACAAAGAAAAAGGGACTCCTATTGCAATCTGATTTTTCCTTATTTATTTTGCAGATTGTTTGCAGCCAATATGTAAAAGATAAAAAAGGCCAGTATGCTTGTCCTGATATCTATGATCCAGTGTGTGGAACTGATGGCAAGACTTATGCTAACAAATGTGAATTATGTTCCAAAATCTTGTGAGTGCTTCCATCTTTCCTGTACTTAAGTAGAATAGCACACTAGTTAAAGGTTAAAAAATGGCATTAGTCTCCAGGTTAAAGTAAAAGAGCCAAGCATCTAACAAATTTAATCTACAATCTAATGTAGAAATTCATGTTGACTTATATTTTAAGGGGCATCTGTAGGTCACATCTCAAAACAGAGTTTGCCTATTTAGCTAAACAATGTTTGAGTTATGTGAAGATTGATCTTCCACCATATAAAGGCAATGGGTATATCTCTTCCCATTTGGTGAAGAATACTTGAATTATTAGGAGACTAACAATAAATTACAAATGGAAATAGAATGAAATTAAACAAACTAAACCAACTAAAAGCAGACGATTAGAATTCTTTTATTAATCGGTGACCATTAATGAGAGAGAAACTTCTTGAATTTAAAAGCATGCCTAGATTATTGCCAATTTTTAAAACATTGTCTGCCTTACTTTAAAACTGGACTGCCAGATTTGCTACTTCCTTCATTTATTAAGTTCAGATCTTTTTTTTTAGGAGGGGATCCAAACTAGACATTGCATATGAAGGAAAATGTGTAGGTATTTCTATTAAGTAATTTAAAGTTGAATTCTATATCTCATTCTGATGTGAAACATGTCTTTTTACACATTTTTTTAAAATGTTTAGACTGAGCTTCAGCTGCCAAGATTACTTTTATTATTTAAACGTGTGTGTGTGTGTGTGTGTGTGTGTTTGTGTGTGTGAAACATATCTTTAAAGAAAGCATTAGCAAATCCCCCCCCCCCACCGGTTTATTACCAAGGACTGAATACAATAGCATCCCAAGGCTACATCATTATCAACAAGCCTTTGATCTTTGGTGCTCTCAGTCACTCATGCCTGATCATCTCCTGCTTGAATTATTGCAACACATTCTCCACGGGGCTACCCTTGAAGACTATTTGGAAGCTACAATTGACCCAAAATGCAGGACAGTTTTAGAGGCCTCTAGGGTGACGTATGTTACACCACTGTTACATGAGCTGCACTGGCTGCTGATTTGCTTCTGAGTGCAATTCAAGGAGTTGGTTATTACCTTTAAAGCCCTTTATGACATGGGTACAAGATACCTGTGGAACTATATTTTCCCAATAGGATTGACTTGTTCAACTTTTGACTGTGGGATCCAGAAGTGGGTTATTTATTTATTTATTTATTTATTTATTCATTTTACTCTTGTTCTTTGGAACATCTTGCCACAGAAGGTAGGATCCATCCTCTCCTTTAGCCCATAAAGGCCTTAAAAGCTGGCTATGAGGGCTGACATGAGGTCTGTTGGCTGGCAATGGTTGGTACACTAACCTAACCTTTCCCCTCCATACCCATATTTTTTAGCTTGTTTTCATTTTTATAATTTTAATCCATTTTTATATTTATAACTATTGGATGTTTGCTTTATCTGGATGTTAAGACCTCAAATTTGCTTGGACCATGAGATGGGCAGCAAATATATTTAATAAATAAACAAGTATACATATACATAAAATTATGGGACAAGAAGGGACCCAGTATGAAAGAACAGGAAGGCAGACCTGGGCAGCTGTCTTCTGCAGATTGTTCAAAATAAGCAATACCAAAGAGCATTTGTTAAAACTGTCTGAAACATCTTTGTAGGTTGATTGCAGTAAATATCCCCAACCACAAAAGGGCACGGCTGCAGACTGCCCAAAAGATTATCGGCCAGGACTTCCGGGGGGCGTGGCCTGTTGCCGAGGAGGGCTCCACCGAGCTCCTCAGAGATCTGGTCTGTATATCTAAATAAGATCATAGATAGCACCCCTTTCTGGCTAAGAAAGGGGCAGGGAGAATAGCCCCGTAGGTTAGGATCTAATCGTAAACCACAGCCTTTTTTCTTTTTTTGGCTGTGGAAAGAGATTAGTTCCGGCCGAAGCGGAGCTCTTATCTCCAGCCATTTCTTCTCAGCTGCCTTTTTTTTGGCAGCCCCAGACAGGCTAGCCCCCCCCCAGGACAAGACAAAGTTTTTTTTTCAAGCTAGAATTGATACGGGCGGGTCCCACCCCTGTGAGATTTATGTTTTTAGTACTATCGTAAATACCAGCACCATTCGTCTTAGAGACTTCTTTGTCTAATTAGACCTCAAAATGGCGATTTCTCTCCGTGGATGATTGATATACTTAGCCGGTGTTATCTTCCTGCAGACTGCTCCTTAAGAAAATAAATTTTTCTTTTTTGGAAATAGAGGGGAGCGAAGCTCTGCTTACTTGCTTATTTATTATGCCATCCAAATCAAAGAAGCGTCTTGCTACAAAAGAATTTAAAGAATTTTCATTGGAAACACAGCCTTTGTCTCCTATGTCTTCTGTTGAGGAACTTTTAACACAGGAATATCTCCTTAAAATGCTTAACGCTTTTAAGAAAGAAATCAGGGAATTTGTATTGGAATTATTTGATGATTTACAATCTAAAGTTAATCAAATGAAGGCGAATACTTTTGCAGCTGTGTCTGCCCTGTCAGATTACTCTGCTGAAATAGAAAACAAATTGGAAAGTCTGGAGAAGGCTAATTTTAATTTGACTACCAATATTCAAATTTTACAAGAAAAAATTAGAAATAACGAAGAACAGCTTATGATACTAAATTTTAATAGGAAGGCATTTGCAATTAGAGTCAGAGGATTCCGTGAAAAGAAGCAAGAGAATTTAAAACAGACCTTTGCTGAAGCCTTCAGCCACGCGCTGGGAAGCCCGGGACTTAACTTTGATTGGCAGATTCGGAAAATCTATCGCCAGAACTCATTGATAGCGGAACAGCGACAGCTCCCGAGGGACATAATTATATATTTCTCTACAAAAGAATCTAGAAACGCGATTGTGCAAAATTTTTATAATAATAGGCTCCGAATTGATGACCAGGACCTGATTGTCTTCAAAGAGATTCCTTTCCAGATATTGAGAGCAAGAAGGGACTACGCCTTTTTAACTAAAGAGCTTAGGAGTCAACAGATTCGATACAGATGGGAGGCCCCTGCCGGCATTACGGTTACATTTGAGAATCAAAGATTTCGTCTTAACTCTATTTCGGAGGCTCAAGATTTCTATTGTAGGATTCTGAAGGCGGGACTTCCTGACGCGCTCGGAAGAGAGGAGAGACAAGCGGAAGGAGAAAGCAAACGGCTGGCCATGCGGCTGCAAGATGGAGGGGGTAGCCCCTCCTCTCTCGGAGAAGCAGAAGAACGCAGATCGAGAATTTAGATACTTCAAAAGACTTCCTAAAGTTGAGGACTGAATGGGGGTTTGAGACCTCTCTCCGGTAGAAAAAGTGGACTAATTTTTATCAGAAGGGAAAGCTGGATGAAACTACTTTGAGCTAGATTCTAAAGTAACGTTAGCACAAATTTGATAGTGGTTAAAAGAATGCGGAATGATTTATGTTGTTTAAACTTTGTTAGATGGGACTATTTTAAAATAGAAGGTTAACTGACTCTTGCTGAAAGTATTATTTGAAAATGATCCATGCTATTTAACTTTTATTTGAAGGGAAAGTTGGTTGTTATAGTTATTTTTTAAATAAACGCTAGTATAAATTTGATAGTGGTAAATATTAGACAAGCAAGAGATGAGGGTAAAATGTATGTGGAATGAATTATGTTATTTGTGGTAAATACCAGACAAGCAAGGGAAGAGGGCAAAATTTACGTTGTTTAAAGCTTATTAGAACAGGAAGCCGCTTGGGATTATCTTAAGATAACTGTAAAAAGAATGCGGAATGATTTATGTTGTTTAAACTTTGTTAGAAGCGACTACCTTAAAATAGAAGGTTAACTGACTCTTGTTGAAAGTATTACTGGAATATGTGGAATGATTCATGCTACAAATCGCTCTGAGCTATATTTTAAACAAATGTTAGCATAAATTTGATAGTGGTAAATATCAGACAAGTGGGGGATGAGAGTAAAATGCATGTGGAATGAACTAAGTTATTTAAATTCTACTAGAAGGGGAAGTCGGTTGGAATTATCTTAAGATAGAAATTGATTCCTGTGTAAAGTAATATCTGATCTATGTTGCTTAACTTTACTAAGAAGGGGAAATCTGGTTAGATTATTTTGAATTACGGTTTGAAAAAGGGGTAAAGAAAGATCATTCACGTTGTTTAAATTTTACTAGAAGGGAAAGTTTGATTACTTGTCTGTAAAGTTATATTTGAATATATGGCAGGAACTATGCTGCCTAAATCTTATTGGAAGGGATCATGAGGTTTAGGAAGGGAACGGGAGAGTCTACAGAAGATCGGGGTAAATAGCAAAGAAGTAAGAGACGAGAATAAAATATAGATAGAATGATTTATACTATTTAAGCATAGATAAAGATGGGGGGCTGAGATCAACACAAAGAGTGGTTTTTTTTTTCTTTTTTATATATTACTTTTATTTTTTAATCCATATATTTTAGATAGAAGGTAGTGCCAGGTGTGGGCCCTGGGAAGCCGGGAGGATTAGGGATGGGGATTGTGGGGGGTGGGGTGGGGGGGGGGTTAACATAATCTTAATAAGAACAAGAATGTATTTATATACGGTGGTTCCTTTTTTTTTTATTATTATTATTATCTTTTTTTTTTTTCCTTGGTTCATTTTACATTTATTAGATCAAACAACACTCGAATAAAGGCATACACCAAGGAGGGAGGTAGAGGGAAGGAAGAGGGAGGAGTAAGGAAGGAGTAAGGGGAATGTAAGGAGTATGTAAGGAGGGTGTCTGGGGAGTAAGGGGAGAAGGAAGGTTTGAGGGGAAAGGGAAGTAGGAGGGGAGTGTTAGAGGGAGAAAGGAAAGTTGGAGGGGGTAGATGGGGTGTATGGAGGATGCAAGGGTTAGGTGGGGTTGGGAATGATGAGTTGTGTTTCCTTTTTATCTGTTCGTTTTATTCCTTTTTTCCCTTTTTTTTTTCTTCTTTTCTTATAGTAAATACCCTGTGTATAAATGATTGCAAATGGAATGTGAAAATTGAAAATTGAATAAAATATAAAAGATTAACAAAAGATTATCGGCCAGTGTGTGGCACTGATGGAAAGACCTATCCCCACCTGTGCGTCCTGTGTGTTACAATCCGGTAAGCTTGGTGTAAAAGAAAACTCAACTGAAAGAAACATGAGACAATGAGTGTTGTACATGTACGTAGTTAGCCTTTCCAAAGGCATGGTCCCGTTTTGTTGTATTTATCTCTCCTTTCCAATTCTGAGCATAGTTCTTTATCTGTAAAGTTCAGGATCAGTTGCAGCATGCTTCGCCAGGTGTTGGCTGGGTGCAATTTTGAGAGGAAAATGTGGTCTCTGAATGGCATTGGTGTGCCAAGCATAGTCCTCATTTTCATTTCCCACCATGCCTGATGCATCAGTATACAGCATTAGGAGAAATTAAGAAATGGCTAAATCTGGCCATCAGCAATTACATGGGCTACTTCTTTTCATTGGCCTATTCATACTACCATTGCTATCTTGCCTGTCCACTCTTTTCTTCTTTATATGAGGAGTGGTAGTGAGCACACCGTTTCCTTCTCTTCCTTCTTTCCTGCTTGTATAGCATACTATGTGCAAATAACTGCTATGCCTGACAGTCACACTTGGCTGCAGCTCAATCGACTAGTGGCATAGGTATTGCCTTTGAGAGCAGATATCCACACAGGGCAGTGGAAGAGTGAGTGGTCCAGGATCCTCACTGATTTGATTCTCAGGCTTCAGCTTGATTACTTTTGGATTGGGGAAACATATAGAACTGGCTAGTTAGCACTTCATTTTTGCTTAGCATGGGTACCATTGAGTTATTATACATATTGTCTCCTATTCAGATAAGAGCATTTCGGAAATTCCTAGATTGTGGAACCCAGATCTAGCCCAAAGGGTCTAGTTCTGATGGTAGAAACAGACCCAGTTCCCAGTCCTGCTAAAATTTCCATGAAGGCATAATAGCAGAGGGAGACATTTTGCTAAAAGGCCACTCATATCTGGCGTTGATCCTGTCTAGAAAGCTTTTTGAAATTTTAAGTAGCTGTATTCATCATTTATATGCGATTAATGTGATTTAGCATCCTAAAATTCTCTGTCCTCAGCCTATACCAACTGGTCAGATTCTGAGGAATGGCTTACAAACTTGCCTAACTTCATCAAACTAAGTTACAATTTCGCAAATCAAGGCTTAGTGAATTAACCATTATGAAATGGATTTACACAGTATAGTAAGCCAAACACCACATTATGACATATAACGCTAAATAAATGAGGTATATCACAGATAGACATTGGTTCAGGCATGGTTTACTGAAGTGGCCAGATTCTTGCATAAAAACAATACATTTAAGTTTATAAGATATAATAGCGGATTTCAAAATCATTTAAAAAAATTACACTATTGCTAAAGGCAGGGATGTCAAACTCATGGTGTCCCTTCCTTCCTTCCTTCCTTCCTTCCTTCCTTCCTTCCTTCCTTCCTTCCTTCCTTCCTTCCTTCCTTCCTTCCTTCCTCTTATTGTATCTTATTGTAAGTTTTTAATTAAAATGCCATTATTTTATGCTATGTTTGGGGACCATATAGCCAAAAGATGAAATAGAAATATTTTTAATCTTCAAGAACTTTCTATATATCATCTCAGCAAATATAATCTCTGTAAGGTTGGGCAGTACAGTTCTAGGCTTTAGTCATTCACACAAATTACTTCTCCATTGTTACAGGGCAACTGGGTGTAAAATTGGCATACGTCATGAAGGAAAATGCTCCAAAAAGGTATATCTATTTTGTCACATTGCACAAATCTCCAGTATATCTGCCTAGGACAGGAAAATAAGCCTAGGTTGGCAGAATACCAACTTTGATCACAGATTTAAAATGTACTCATATGCCATCAGTTTCTAAATTTTTAGCAGTATTGATGTGAGAAACGTCTACTGTATTTTTTGGACTATAAGATGCATCAGAGTATAAGATCCACTATGATTTTGAAGAGGTAAATTAAAAAAAAAGTTTTTGCACTCTGCAGGTCTCCCAAACCTTCTGCACGCCTCATTTTTTGCAAAAAAAAAAAAAAAAAAAAAAGGCATGCGGAGCTTTGGGAGGCTCTAAAGTGTTCCTGGGGGCTGGATTGCAAAAAGAAGCCTGACTTTTGCTCATTTTTGCCCTCCCCAGCCCCCAGGAGAAGTTTGCAAGCCTCCCAAACCCTGTGTATGTCTATTTTTGCAAAGGGGGAAGGGTTTCAGTAGGCCAAAAATGCTGCATTCAGTGTATGAGACGCACCCAGATTTTTATCCTCTTTTTTGAGGGAAAAGGGTGTGTCTTATACTCTGAAAAATATGGTAGCTTGATATTAAGGCACTAAGCTAAAAACCAGAACACAGGAGAACCAGAAACCTTAGATATGAAGCCAGGTAGGTGACTTTGAGCCAGTCACACTCTTTCTTAGCCTTAGGAAGAAGATAATGGCACTCCCTCTCTTAAATCTTGCCAAAACACCTACTGAGTAGCTCAGGCAATTGTTAAGCATAAGATTGACTCAGAGGCATGCATAAATATAGTAAAAAATATTCAAGAAGTCATGTTGATATGAAAAAAATAAGGGGTGGGTGTGTGGCGGGGATAAAAATTAACAGGACACAGCATATTTACCCCAAACTACTATATCTCTATTACTAATGAGATGTTTTTATTTGCAAGTATCAAGGAAAAAAGCATAAATGCAAATGCATTTTTTTTAAATTAAAAAAATTGATTTCTTGGTAATGAGGATTTTCCTTCCTTGTATTTAGGGTTAGAAGACCAAGTGCTAAGGTGAATGGATCATCTTTAAAGAATGAAAAGGGCTTTGGAAACAACTCTTGGTCCAGTGTCTTATCTAATTGGCAATAAATAAAACCTGTTGACTTGCAAATTCACATCGACATTTAGTATCTCTTTATTTTCCTGAATAAAAAACTGATGTTTTACATTGACACAGATAACATAACTGTGTGCAGCAGGTTAGCAACAAAATGTGACTCTCTAGATAAATGTTGTCCTAATGTGTGATGTTGTAAGGCAGATAGAAGAGAGAATTTTGCATTGGGATGTCACACATTTAAGTCATTTTAGCTTCATCAAGCTTAGGAACAGGCAACCATGAGAAAAAACGCACATATCATTCAAATTGCTCCAGTGTCATATATTGGTAGCTGATGAGTTTCTTTTTGGCGGTGGATTTTATGTCAAATATGTGTTACACAAGGAGCCTTAATAATACTATCGGTATGTTGCATTTGTAACCTTCCAAAGTTTTCCTACATATTCTATGACACATAAACAAGCACTAGAAGGGAACAGGCTGAAGAAAAAAATGATAACCTTTTAAGCTTCATGCTTAGATGCTTTATCACTCAGAATTTAAGATTCTCCCATGCCACTATCAGGGGCCAACATTACCAAAAATAGTATTTTTGTTGACATATATTATTAGGATAAAATTGGAACAACTTGTCTATATGTGGTTATACAATTTTAATTTAGACCACTTCAAAAAGGGCAAAAATGTCAAAAGAAAATTGTTCTTGAAAACTAATATTGGTGTCAGAAACACTTTTTGTTTGATTTTTCGGGTTTGCTTCTACAATATGGAAGCATATGAATAATGGAAATGTGCTATCAGTGGAGAGCCTAACTAAACTCTAATGGGCTGGATAGATTCATATGAAAATAAATGGTCTATTACACTTGGTCCCAAGTTGATCAGGGTTTTCGGTTTAAATTCACCACTACATTTTACTAATAGCCCTGATTTCTGGACATTGACCAGTTTTTTCCTAATTTCCATTTCAGCTCATAAACAATAGCTGAATAGTTTCACAAGTACAGGTAGACCTGGACTTACAATAGTTCATTTAGTGATTGTTGAAATTTACAAAAGCACTGAAAAAAAAAGTCAATGCAAGCAAAGACAATGGGGAAGCCACATTCACTTAGCAACCGTATTACTTAACTGACTTACAGTGATTCACTTAACAATTGTGGCAAGAAAGTCTTAAATGGCCTTTCACTTAACAAATGTCTCACTTAACAACAGAAATTTTGGGCTCGATTGTGATTGTAAGTTGAGGACTACCTATACATACAATGATGGGGTAAAAGACTATAATACAGCATTAAAGAACACCAAGAAACAGTTAACCAGCTATCAATATCCCTTCTACAAGGGAATTCATACTGTCGCCTCTGGAAATCCTGAGAAAAAAGCAAGGTTTTCATGGCCTTCAAAATATTTCCGGGGTTGTATCTGCTCTAATTTCCAGTGGTACGCTGTTCAGAAAGTGTAGGAATATCCTGAGAAACGAATCACACCCAGAACAAGCTTTCTCTTCCAGCTCTTCTTCAGTGGGGCAATCCACTTGAAATAGCTGTCAGCTATGCAGATGCTGTCAGATTCTAGTTGAGATATATTAGGTTTTAAAGGTGACAAGTGGCACCTTGAATTGTACCCAAAAGCTTACTAATTACTCTTTCAGGGCAACTTTTGCAGTAGAGGTGTTATTTAGACAAATCAGGTTGTGCTCCTAATTACTGAGGTTGGTCTCTTTGTACCAGTTACAGTTTTCAGTGTTCTTCAGGGGCAACCCAATATAAAATGCATTTCAGTGAGTTCTAGTGAGAGGTCACCAAGTCATATCTAACTATAGCTGAGTAGGACTGCCCAATCCAGAACCGGATTGCCTTCTGAGACAGAAATAGCCTACACATGGCTTTGTGAAGTAAAATACAATGTTACAACGTAGCAGATTATTCCTAAAATTATAGGGCAAGGAAGCAATGGCTGATGCTCTAGTCCTGAAATTCATAGATGGTTCTATTAACCGTCTCGGGCAAAAAGCTTTTAAGAGCAGTAGTAAACAGAAATATTATGTTCACTATTAGAGTAAGCAACTCCCCTTTTACCCAAGTGACTCCTGAATATATCGAAATAAAACTGTTTATTAAAAAAATTAGATGAAAGGTAGACCCGGCAAGGGATACCATTTATTTTTAAATAACATCATTTTATTAAATGTTTATTGAAATTAAGAAATCAGTACAATAGGTGAGAATACTTTTTTTTTTGCGTTTTTCATTAGCTTATAAGATAACCTTTACTGTCATTTTTTTTTCTGTGAACACTGTCACACATTAAAAAATAAAATTCTGATGCCCGCTCTCAAAATAAGCCAAAATGTTGAAAATCCACCTAAGCGAACAGCACTATCCAGGACGGAATGCTTTAACCAAGTTTCCAATGCAATGACACAGCAGTCTCTCACTTACTGGTTTGTTATTAACTCGAGCTTATGAAGCGCTTCCAATGACCTGTGTTTGATGCACCAGCATATTCTTGATTAGAACTGAGCTTAGGGGCTTTTTAATCACATGCAATCGCACCAGATGTACTTTACTCTATAGCTTATATAGGACAGCTATAGCTAAATCTCAGATTTATCACCAAGATAAAAGAATTCAGAAGGCACCCCAGTATAGGATTCTGGATAGATCAATCCATCTTCTAATGCTGTAATAACTATTCCTTTTCCCTCAATTATTTTGTCGTTTACTGTAGACACAAAAGCTTCCATTTTTATGCAATCCCAAGCATTCTGCAAAGATCACTTTTAAGGGAAATTGGGATAACTTTATTTTTAATTACCTTTCCAAAGAAATTGATTTTTTGCACACCGTGGTGCCAATCATTAAGAGCCGGGACCACTTTCTGGCAAAGAGACAGCTGTCAATTTAGGGTCCAGGGATTGCAAATCAAGGCCTCTTTTGGCAAAGTGTAGCTGCATATTGTCTTCTCTAAATATACCTGCATTCCTACCCCTCCCCAAAGGCTACCCACGCAGGAGGAATTAATTGTCTTTAAACTTGGCTTCTCTTTTCTCCACAAAGGCATCCATCCCCTCTTTCCGGTCCTCCGTAGCAAAAGAGGCGTGAAAGAGCCTCTTTTCCAGCCGGTTGCCTTCGGCTAAGGTGAGCTCGAAGGCGGCGTTGACCGCTTCTTTGGCCATGGCCACCACTAGCTTGGAGTGCCGGGCGATCTTCTCCGCGCAGCCGACGGCTTCGTCCAGCAGTTTATCCACCGGGCAGACTTTACTGACCAGGCCGGCCAGCTTGGCTTCCTGGGCCGAGATCCGTTCTCCGGTCAGGACCATCTCCATGGCCAGAGACTTGCCCACCGCTCGGGTCAGCCTCTGCGTCCCACCGGAGCCGGGGATGGTCCCCAGCAGGATCTCCGGCTGCCCGAACTGCGCCTTCTCGCCCGCGTAGATGATGTCGCACATCATGGCCAGCTCGCAGCCGCCGCCCAGCGCGTAGCCATTGACGGCGGCGATGACCGGCTTGCGGACGCTGGCCAGGCGGTTCCAATGGGCGAGGAAGTTGCCGCTGTAGCACTCCTGGAAAGTCCGGTGTTGCATCTCTTTGATGTCGGCGCCGGCGGCGAAGGCTTTCTCGCTGCCCGTCAGGACGATGGCGCCCACGGCTGGGTCCCGCTCCAGCGCCTCCAGCGCTTCGCTCAGCTCTTTCATGAGGTCGTCGCAAAGCGCGTTCAGGGCCTTCGGGCGGTTCAACTGGATCACCGCCACCCTCTGCCCGGCTCCCTTCTTTTCCACCAGCAGGTGCTGGAATTGCCCCCCAGTTGCCGCCGCCGCGCCCAGAAAGCGTCGGGGCGGCCGAGCGGCTATAGCCAAAGACAGACGACGAAGGAGCAGCGCAGTGGCCATGCTGGCGAGGGCGGCAGGACGCAGGGGTTCCAGTCCAAAGAGATCCTCCGAAATACTTCCGGTTCCCGAGTGATGCGGTCCTCCATATGCGGGGAGAGTTTCTCAGGGCATCGCCCACTTGATTGGATGATCTCACGAAAGCATAATGAAAGACATTATACTAAACTATTCACATCAAGAAAAATAAAAAGCAAGGAAAATGCATAAACCCCCATGTCCAAATTCCTTCTGCGGGATTTAAAAAAAATGTTCTGACAATTGTTTCCAGATCAAGCATTTACACTAGAACCTGCTGTCGAGGTTTAAAGGCTCAAGACTTTTTTTTTTTTTTTTAAAAAAAAGTTCGATTAATTTCTTTTGATGCAATGCTAACAGTTTCAAGCAAAAGCGAAAATGCAAAGAGCTGCAATATCTATTGGTGTGGGAGAAGAGAGAGAGAGACTGGAATTCTCTTTTAATGCTAGGATAATCAAGAAAATTATGGATTTGTCAACGCTTGGGTGGGGGGAAGTACTCAATTTTCTAACTAGGTTGAAATTAGTGTAATAAGAATAGAATAGAATAAAATAGAACAGAATTCTTTATTGGCCAAGTGTGATTGGAAACGCAAGGAATTTGTCTTTGGTGCATATGCTCTCAGTATACATAAAGAAAAATAAAATACATTCATCAAGAATCATAAGATACAACACTTAATGATAGTCATAGGGTACAAATAAGCAATCAGGAAAAAAAATCAATATAAATATAAATCGTAAGGATACAAGCAACAAAGTTACAGTCCTGCAATCATAAGTGGGAGGAGATGGGTGATAGAAAAGTAATAGTAATATTAGTTTCATAGAGGATCCGGTTTAAAGAGCAAAGGCACAAAGGGAATGAAAAAAACGACGGTTTTTTAAAATTTCTTTTCCTCCGGACCTAAATCTGGTCTCTAGCGTGCCGGAAGTGAGGGTTGCGGAGCCATTTGTCTGCCTCTCTCTGTATGTTTGTGTGTGTGTGTGTGGGGGGGGTATGTCTGCAGTCTCTCTTGGGGAGGAGGGACAGAGTTTGCGGAAGTGGTGAGGGATAGACAGGAAGCGGAAGTGTTGTGAGGCATTGGAGAGGAAGGGGGGAAGCGTCTCTTGAGCTGCTCGGATTAGAAGAGTCTCAATGAGGAAAGGTAGGCGCGGGGGGACAGGTTGAGACTTGGTCGCCGATGATGCTCTGAGGGAGGGCAGTTGACGCTTGGGCAGCCAGGGCTGTTTCTGCCGTTGCTTTCGAGGCGGGGTGGTGGGTGGGGTGGAGGTGTTGTCTTACGGCAGATTGTTTTGGAGGGGTCAGCGCTGATTTCTGACCTTCCCCCTTTCCGGACAGGCTGGTGAGACAACCCAGAGATGTCAGTAGAGGGGAGCAGCCCCTCGGGGGATGGGTAAAAAAATATGACGCTCTTGAATGACCAGCCCTTTTCCCCGTGTCTTGTTGGCCTGAGCACCGGCGGCCTACTTATTATCGGACTGAAGAGGAATGCTCAGCGGTTTTTTGGGGGCCCGTGAAGGGCGATGGGCAGGAGGGAAAAGAAAAGGGACATCTGTCTCTTCTGGAGGGAGCAAGGAGGACACTTAACCCCATCCCGCACCTTTTTGGGGGTAATTTTTATTCAGCAATTTTCCTCATTTTGTATCACAATTTTCATCTTTACAACACTTCGGTATCAGTATATCTCATATGTAAAAGGTAAAGTTTCCCCTCACACATATGTGTTATTCGTTCCCGACTCTGGTGCTCATCTCCGTTTCACAGCCGAAGAGCCAGCACTGTCGGAAGACGTCTGCGTGGTCATGTGGCCAGCTTTAACGGAACGCTGTTACTTTCCCACCAAAGTGGTCCCTATTTTTCTACTTGCATTTTTTACATGCTTTTGAACTGCTAGGTTGGCAGAAGCTGGGACAAGTAACGGGAACTCACTCTATTATGCAGCACTAGGGATTCAAACCGCCGAACTGACCTTTCTGATCGACAAGCTCAGTGTCTTAGCCACTGAGCCACCATGTCCCTACCTCATATGTACATATTTTTTTGTCTTTCTTCCTGTTTTATATACATACATATTTCTTTATAACTCCTAACTAGGAGTTAGCAACATATACTAATCTACACAATGTGCAGTTGTTATACTTACATAAATACGTATATTAGATTTTTGTCACCTCTTATCATACTTTAACATTATATATTATTTCATCTTTCTTTCACCCAAACCCCTTTACTGGCTTGTTTAGGCTTAACACAGTTGCAGTTGAAAGTTGGATTTGGTTTTGCTGTTGTCTCCTAGACTTGACAAGCAACTCTTTTGTGTTTTCCTCATTCCTGTTGTCTTAAAAAAAAAGAAAAAAAGCAAGATGGGCGTCAGCTTTGTCATGGTTTCCATTGTTGCCCTGTTACACCAAATGAGTCTTTTTATTTTTATTTCTTCCACTTAAGCTTTTGTAGAATACTGGAACTCTTCAAACATTTGGAATGATTTACAATCCTGGGCACCCTCAATAGAGGGATTATAATACTAGCACATGGGTGTTGCCAGTTTGCAGAATTTGTAATAATGATCCCCCTCCCCATTTAATACAGTAAAGGATTCTCACAAAACAAGTATTCATAATTGCATGTTGTTACCAAAATACAGTTGCTGGCTTCACATAATAAACTGGAATCCACCTGAGCACAATCTACTTTGCGTAAATTCAGACAAATTGAAGGGAAAACTTAACAAATTTCTTGGATTATGAATTTTTAAAAAACCTTGGTATATTCTGTAGTATAATTGTTAATTCCTTTGAATAATGCATTTATTTATTGAGTCTTTGCTAGATGGTGATTCAAACACAGATGCAAAATCTTGCATACTGGTGAACTTGCTATGCAGTATTCAATTTTTAAATTA